>NC_025998.2:34605725-34687742 GCF_000442705.2 Elaeis guineensis
CTTGAAGAAGTCTTTTTGCTTAGAGCTGAAATGAATGCTTGAGTCTCTTCAATCTTACTTCTTTTTCCCTCCTTTAAGTGACTTTATAGCTTCAATAGATAGTAGAGAAAAATTTAGACTGAAATAGAGCCATTAGAGATCATTAAAAGAGTATTAAATACTGCCAAAAAGAACTAAAAATTAGCCGTTATGTAAGTTTCCTCACAGGGGGTCGACTCATGGGGTCGACCTCTGTGGCCAGAATAGAAAACCACTATTCTGTATCTTTGGCCTGCACAACAACAGAAGTCAACTCATGGGATCGATCCCTTTGGATGTGCCAACCAAAAATAGCATGCCATTCAGCCCCTTTTGACAGGAGTCGACTCATAGGATCGATCTAATTCTTTAAACTCGAATTTCTCTCAACATATCCATCCAAAAAGTATGAAATTGCCTCTAATAGATCACAAATCTTCTATTCTTGCTCTTGAGGCTTTCAAATTAGAACTTGATAAAATTATGATTTTGCTCTTGAAATATAGTAAATCTTTTTCCAAGCCAAAATCATTAGTAACCCCCTCAAATGTGTTGTAATCATCAAAATCAATTCATGGAGTAACAAAAAGCATGCTTGCGATCAAATCTAAACTATTTTTAGATCTATTTAATCATGCTGAAAATTAGATCTAATCTAATATTTTCAAATTTGATCACTACTTCAAATCATATTTGAATTAGATCTGATCTGATTTAGATCTATGATCCATACAATCTTGCTCTGATACCAGTTGAAGGATCGGATTGGTGCACCGGATCGATTTGGATCAGGGGCAGCGAAATTCAAAAATTTTTAATCCAAACCAACACATAAGGCATAGATCTAAATCAGATATTAAGCATATATTAAGTATAAAAATCAGCATACATAAATGAGAAAGGATGATCTCATCACCTTGCGTGGGTAGACGATCTTCGCAATCTGATGATCGTGGTTTTATCGAGGTCCACTGGTGAGCTGTGCACGTATCTGACCTCTATAGGTATCCACTCAAATCTTCGTCTAGGACTCTTTCTCTAGGTTTGATCCACCTTCTCCAAGATGGATCTAATGGCTCTTAATCAGTAATGAACTGATCTCTGGAATGGCTATCGGATTAATCTTTGACGTAGCCTTTCTCCTTCCTTCAGTTGGACGATGCCTGAACTCCTTCAAGTGTATGGAGGATCAGCCCAACACCTTTGGGTGTGAAGCAAGGGAGCAGCCTAACACTTTTAGGCATGTGGATGTGAGAGAGAGGTGGCGGTGGAGAAGCAGTAGGGTTTTGGATATAAAGAATGGATGAGCTACCGAACCCTTTGGAAGGGGTCCTTTTATAGAACCAAATCCTAATCCAACCCAACCAACTAGGGCGGCACCCATTTGAAATCAAATTTCAAATGGGGTGTCCCCTTGTCTCCACCCAACCACCTATCCATAAGGGGCGACGCCCCTTTCCTTCGTGAATTGCTCGAATAGAAATAAGAAGAGGGCGCACGCCCACCTTCTTTTCTTCTGAGAAAAACATCGTACAACATTTGCATGAGAAGGATAGGTGTGGAAGGGTTAGTTCCATTCAAATTCAAGTAGGTCTTTATGTAAGCTATTGGGAAATATGTTCCAAAAGCTAATCATCAATCTGTTGACGGTTGAGCAACTTTGTATTGTAATTGATTTGTTAATAAATAAAATATATTTTTGACATTTTATCATAAGTTTTTATTTTCTAATGAACTCTGTTGTTGTGATGAAGTCCTTAGGACTATTTAGGTTCGATAAAGAGAGAATTTATCGATTAATCCTTAAAACTATTTACGACCAAATGATAGGCTGTTAATAAGGACGACAGCTTCTATCGAGCATAGATCACTGTAGGCCATATGGGTTGGTTCTCCTCTTAACCAAGGAGTGTGGAGACACTGGTATGACATACAGGTGAGATATAAGGGTACATCATCATTGAACGTGACCAACTCCAGAGCATTCTGCTGTCAAGAATGTCTCTAATGGGATATAGGTATAAGTGTCTCTTAGACTGAGATCGCCTTAGTGACTTGCAAGCAACTCACTGTGCTTTGATACTGGACTAAGTGAATTTTTAATTCAGTGATGGAAGACTTCTAGGCACAGTCAAGTACTTGCAAAGTCAGAGTATGATCAAGATGAGATTGACCACTCCAAGTGTGATCAAGATGGGATTGACCACTCCAAGAGTTGGAGAAGAATTAGTCACTGTATTTCAATTTAGCAAAATCTTGGCTAGGATAATCCATCAGATGGATTTAATATTTTGAAATACAATGTGGACAATCTGATCAAAGTTGACAGTTGAACTCTGAGGTGTCCTATGAGCATTTTGGTCAAGGGGATGAATTATATGAAAACTATATCCGCATGGGTTCTAAGGATGTTGTTCTACACATTCGACCTATCTGGCCGTCGGGTACCATTACTAGATGGTCACTTTGATTGGTATAAAAATTTATTCCTATACTACCGACTTAGGTTTGGACCTATGAGGTCACACACATTAGAGTTCATGATCCGATCGGATAGTTGATCAATGATTAAGAATCATTCTAGGGTTAAACGATCAATACGATTGACATTTAACCTAGTGCAAGTGTTGCAGGAGGATTGATTAGCAATTTGATTGCTAATTGGCTTAATTTGATTAAGTCAATGAGTTAAATTAAGTCTAATTGAATATAATTTAATTATATTTGGTTTGGGCTTGATTGGATTAAGTCCAATTGATTTATTGGATAAGCCAAGTGCAAGGAAATACTAGTCCTAGTTCAATTAGGACTTGGACCAACCTAATTTTTAATTCGATTAGAAAATTAAATTAGATTTAAATCTAATTTAATCTGATTAAATTAGATTCTTAATTAGGTTAAGATCTATTTTAATTAGGTTGATTTGATTTTAGTTTGATTTGGTTTGAGAAACCAAATTTGAACAAGTCATAGATTGAATCCTAGTAAGACTAGGATTCCACCTTGCGCCACCTTAGCCCCCCACGCCCACTCTCTCTTATTTTGTATGACAAAACCTTCTCTCCCAGGCCTTCACACATGTCCAAAGCTTTCCTCTCTTTCTCTCTCACATAAAATATGGTTGTGGACCAAGTCAAAGTAGGAATTTGTTTGGATTTCAAATTCTATAAGATAAAATTTTCGGAAATCAAAACTCTTTCCTTATGGCACTGATTTTGCTCAAATTTTTTTTGATATTTTCATGAATTTTATGGCACATATCGTGTGCCCTTTGCAGTGGTCCATGGCAGAAAAAGGAGGGGGCGCCCAAGAGTTGGGCACCCCTTGTCTTCCCTGTTTGGATTTTTCTTGACTAGGTATTTGACCTAGACAAGGATTCTTCATATCTCTTTATTTAAGATGAATTTCTTCTTGAATTTTTGTGGATTATAGAGTGTTGAGAGGCTTTTGGGGTGTATAAAAATTAGGGAGAAAGAGTGTAGGGCATAGAGATATAATAGACACAAAACTATGTGTCTGGGTTAGAGCAAAGAGAAGAAGAAGAGGGTCTTCTTCTAGGATTGCTGTGTTCACCTCTTTCCTTCCTCCATCTATGAGTTTTCTGAGAGTGTCTCACATCTAAAACTTCTTCTCCTACTTTTCATCTTTGGAAGAGTCTAAATCAAGAAGAAGGAGGTACTTGATCGACCATCGAAGAAGGATTAGCACAGTACTAGCATGTTGTGTTGATTTCCTGGACCAGGACTTCTGATCGTGATTCGTGGGCTTGTGTGGATGACTCCTAAAGGCTGGATGCATATACAGCTCACAACATCATCCTCATGTCCAGATTAGCAAAGTTAGAAGTCTAACTTGCAAGGTAATAGATCTGATCTATTATATTTTACATACATTAGATGTAGCATAGAAATATGTTGATATGATCAACATGTAGTTCTTGCTCTTTATATTTTAATTTTTGATTTAATGTCATATAATAATCATGTAATAAGATCTTAGATCTTGGTATTTTTTTATTTTATAAGATAAATTTTGATTTATTTTAGTCTTCCACTGTCTGATCTTGAAAAAATTTCAAGATCTAACCCTGAAACCCTAGATCTGGTTCCTTCAATTGGTATCAGAGCCTAGGTTATTTATTACATGATTATTCATACATGTTAGATTATTTCTTAGATTAGATCTAATTTATAATCTAATTATTAAATCTAAAATTAAAATTTTTAGATCAATCACAAACTGTAGGTTGTCCTACTGTAAGGTTTACCCCTTATAGTGCAAAGATTGTCCTAGTTCGTGTAGATCTATCTTTGATCATAAATTTGTTAGATGTGATCTAGATTAAATTTATAATTTATTAAATTTAAAAGATATTTAAATCTAAAATAAAATTTCTTTGTTAATAATTTTTGCGCAAAGAACCATCATATATTTATTTGGAAAATTTGAGCAGTTTAAAGTTGAAATTGTTTCAATTACATGAACCTGTTTAGATTAGATCTAAAGTAGTTTCATGCTTATTTCACTTGCATTTTGATTATGAATCAAACATACAACTTGATTGATAAGAACCATGTTGTAAAAATATTTTACAAATATGATAATTATTTTTGAAAAGCCGAACCCCAACCCTCAGCCCAAGACTTAATTGAGAATTAAGAAGTTGTTTGATTAGGTTCTAAGATTGTGAATTGAAGAACCTAAGACACAAACCATAACACATTGGGTTAATGGGTTAGTGGAAATTAGGTCCATTAGTTGGGTTAGACCTAAGGTTAGATTAAAGATGAACTTAATTAGAGAATTGACTAAATCTAATCAATTATTGTCTTAGATTAGATCAAGGATTCTCTAGATCAATTACAATAGTTGTAGTTGGTCAAGTCCATATCTTTAACGAGAACCAAATGGACTTGATTCTTGGCTAAGCGGTATAGCACGAACTGTTAGGTTGATCTAATCAAAACTAATTAAACTAGTTAGTGTCTAAGGTAAACCAGACTGGTGGTTTTTAATTGGCAGCCCGCTTACCTGGCCATTATTGATGGTGTCTAAGGCAAGCTTTGGCAGACCCTCCCACCGATCAAACTTACCTGACCTCTTGGTGAAATTATGTTTTGATCGGATCACTTGACTATTTAAGCCGACCCATGTCAACTAGGTAAATCAGTGTGACTGATTTAGGTGCTCCTACACCAACCCTTTTGATGGTCTCCCTTAAGCTGACTTGATGAAGCCAGTGGGAGGATCATGATAAGCTGGTTCATCTGACCTCCTCCTCTAAATTAATTAAATTTTCTAAAATTATTAGGTCTTTAAAATAAAATAGTTATGGCGATAACTAGATCATAGCCTCCCATTAAGTGGATGATAATGGGTCCATCAATTGGATAATCATTGGAGGCCCAAAGGCTTGGTGCTTATCAACTGATGGAATTGTCATTCATAATATGATTTTTTGACTGCATCTTTCTAAATGGTGGTTAGGTTAGCCAACCAAAGTTGGGCCTAATCATTCATTGGCTAGATGGACCAAGTATGGTCATGTTAATGGTTGGACCTAACCAGACCTTTTCAGTGGAGACCAAAGCCTACTGATTAGGGACTGGAGCAAAATTTAATTTACTAAAAATTATTTAGAGAAACAATTGGTTATAAACCTATCCTTAGATGTACATGGGTTGGCCAACCAAAGTTGGGCTTGTGTGCAGTCTAAGTGGATTCTAGTACCCACTAAGAAATTAGGGTAATTCCTCGAATTGGATGTAGAGGCTACCAATTTGAATAAAATAGTGGGAGAAACCTTTTGATTAAAGTTCAAATCTTTAGGTTTAATAAATCAATTACTAATTAGGTTATGATTTTTCTTTATACAGATATGACCACTTCCTTATCGCTCTGATCATTGTTGGACAATAAAATTTTAGTGGGACCTAACTTCGGTAGCTGGTACTGAAAGTTGAAGATAGTCCTAGAGCATGAACGGATCCTATATATGATAACGGATCCTGCACCTGAGGAGCCAACTGCCAATGCATGTGGAACAGTCAGAGATACTTATCAGAAGTGGCTCAGTGATCGGACAATGATGCGCTGCATCATGCTGGCTGCCATGAGCAACGCGTTCAATCACAGATTTGAGATGACTCAGCCAAAGGACATGCTTCAAGTGTTGGAGGATGCCTTTGGCACACCCGATGATGTGGAGAGGCACAAGACCAGTTTGCCATCTTCAACGCCAAAATACAGGATGGTGCCTCTGTCACTAATCATGTATTATACATGATCGAGCTGATGGAGAGTTTGAGCAAGCTCGGCTTTCCCTTGCATGAGCAGTTTGGGAAAGATGCAATACTGAACTCCCTGTCCAAGTCTTATCTCCCATTCCTCACTCATTATAGAATGACAAAGTCTGAAGTAAACTACCACAGATTACTGGGGTTGCTTCAGAACTTTGAGAAGGATCACCAACTCCACAAGGAGTCGGTGAACTTAGTGGGAGCTTCATCTTCTGATTCTCGACCCTTTGAGAAAGGGAAGAAGAACAAGAAAAAGAAAGTGAAGAAGGTGCAAGTTTAGGCTGGGACATTAGTGCAGGGCCAGACCAAAAAGATCAAGCCCGATAAGAGTCAAGCTGAATGCTTCTTTTGCAAGAAGTGGGGGCGCTGGAAGAGAAATTATCCTCAGTATATTGCCTCCTGGATCCGAACAGGCAGAAAAAGAAGCAAGCTATTGCTGGGCAAGGTATTTATATGATAACTCCTTGTAATTTCTCTATTTGTGATATAACTGACTGGGTATTGGATACCGGTAGCCCTTACCATATTTGCAATTCGTTGTAGGGGTTGCAGGTTAGTAGGAGATTTAAGCAAGGCGAGAGGTTCCTGAATGTTGGAGATAAAAGACCAGTTCCAGTTCTAGCATTAGAAATCTTGAAACTTGTATTTGAGTCCCATACCGTTGTTCTTAATGATTGTCATTTCTGTCCCAGTTTCTTTTTAAATATTATTTCTGTAGGCCTTCTGGCCAAAAATGATTATGAAATTTCAATAAAGAAACAAGTATGTAATATCATTATGAATGGTGTTACTATTTTTTGTAGACATTTGAACAATGGTGTGTATATGTTATCACAACTTGTTAACATAGTCTATTCTACTGGCAAGCACCCTAGATTAGATAGTGTATCAGATATCTACTTATGGCACTGTAGGCTAGGTCATATAAACAAGTACAAGATAAACATATTGACTCAAAAGGGGATCCTCGAAGTCAGTGATTGTGAATCACTTCCAACCTGTGAGTCCTGTCTTCTTGGTAAAATGACCAAGTCACCTTTTACTAAAAAAGGTGAGAGAGCTACTGAGCTCTTGGGCCTAGTACATACTGATGTATGCGGGCCCATGATCACAAGTGCTAGAGATGGATATTTCTATTTCATCACTTTCATGGATGATCTATCCAGATATGGATATGTCTATCTGATGAAACATAAGTCAGATTCATTTGACATGTTCAAACGATTTTGAAGTGAAGTAGAAAAATAAACTGGGAAGAGTATTAAAACTCTTCGATCTGACTGAGGAGGAGAATACCTTTCTGGTTAGGTTCTCACATATCTAGAAGAGAATGGGATTCTCTCCCAATGGACTCCTCCAGGAACACCACAGCATAATGGTATGTCTGAAAGGAGAAATCAGACTCTGTTAGACATGATCCGATCCATGATGGATTTTGCCAGCTTGCTGATATCCTTCTAGGGATATGCACTCGAATCGGCCTGTTATTTGTTAAATAGGGTTCCAAGTAAGTCTTTAATTAAGACTCCATATAAGATATGGACAGGGTGTAAGCCAGCACTTTCACACCTTAGGGTCTGGGAGTGCCCGACCTATGTCAAATGGTTAGTTATAGATAAACTTGGACCTAGGTCTGACAAATGCACATTCATAGGGTACCCTAAAGAGATCAAAGGATATTTTTTCTACCATGCTGATAAACAAAAGATGTTCGTCAGCCTTAAGACAACATTTTTAGAAAAGGAGTTCCTTGGTGAAGGAACCATTGCCTCTAAGGTTGAACTTGATGAAGTTCAACAGGTAGAAGAACTGACACCAATAGCTGAACCTGAGTCGGATTTGATTAGATCAGATCCAGAGCCTAATGTACCACACCATTAAGGCAATCCGATAGAGTACCGCATCAAACGGACAGATACTATGATTTCTTGGTCTGAGACAGTGATCCAATCGAACTCGATGAGAATGATGAGGATCCGACACCTATATGGATGCAATACAGAGATCTGATTTTGAGAAATGGCTTGAAGCCATGAAATCCAAAATGGAGTCCATGAAGGTCAACAAGTATGGACATTAGTTGACCCACCTGAAGGGGTTAAATCCATTGGGTGTAAATGGGTCTTCAAAAGGAAGAGGGGTGCAGACGGAAAGGCGGAGACCTATAAAGCTCGTTTGGTTGCCAAGGGGTATCGTCAATATTATGGTATTGACTATAACGAGACGTTCTCCCCTGTGGCAATGCTCAAATCCATTCGGATAATACTTGCAATAGCTGCCCATCTGGATTATGAGATCTGATAGATGGATGTAAAGACAGCTTTCCTGAATAGAGAGTTGACCGAAGAGGTGTATATGATACAACCTGAGGGGTTTATATCCATAGATGAGTCCAAGGTGTGCAAGCTTCAGAGATCTATTTATGGATTGAAGCAAGCTTCTTGGAGTTGGAACATGTATTTTGATAAGATGATCAAAACGTATGGCTTCATTAAGAACGGAGAAGAGCCCTACATCTATAAATAGGCAAATGGTCCAGTTATGGTATTTCTTGTCTTGTACGTGGATGACATTCTCTTAATCGAGAATGACATCCCCGCACTATAGAGAATAAAAGTTTGGTTGTCATCGCAGTTCTCCATGAAGGACTTGGGTGAAGCATCCTACATCCTAGGGATGAAGATCTATAGGGATAGATCTAAAAGGATGCTTGGGTTATCCTAGTCCACGTACATAGACACTGTGCTAAAGAGGTTCAGCATGGAGAATTTTAAGAAGGGCTATCTACCGATAGACCATGAAATTTCTCTCTCTAAGAAGGATTGTCTGACAACTCCTGAAGAGAGAGAGCGTATGAGTAGAGTCCCATATGCTTTGATCGTGGGATCTATCATGTATGTCATGACATGTACAAGGTCAAATTGGCATACTCACTAGGAGTAGTGAGTAGATACCAATCTGATCCTGGAGAAAACCACTGAAAAGTGGTTAAAGCCATCCTTAAGTATTTGAGAAATACTAAGGATCAATAGTTGGTTTATGGTGAGTCAGATCTGAAACTTGTGGGGTTCACAGACTCCAACTTTCAATCTAACCATGATGACAGCAGAAGCGTGTTGGGTTATATCTTTACTCTGAATGGTGGAGCCATCTGCTGGAAGAATTTCAAGAAGCATACTGTGGTAGACTCTATTTGTGAGGCAGAGTACATCGTAGCATCGGATGTCGTGAAGGAAGTTGTGTGGCTGAGGACATTCATCACTGAGCTCGGAGTAGCACCCTCCGTCGATGGTCTGATCTGCTCTATTGCGACAGCACTGGTGCCATTGCTCAAGTGAAGGAACCCAAAGCACACCAGCGAATGAAGCACATTTTGCACTGCTTTCACCTGGTCCGAGAGATCGTGGATCAAGATGACATCGACTTTCAGAAGATCGACGGAAAGAAAAACTTGGCCGACCCCTTCACTAAAGCCCTGGCGATAAAAAAGTTTGACAACCACAAGTCGAAGATGGGTATTAGATACTGTGTTGAGTGGCTTTAGGATAAGTGGGAGTTGTTGAAAAATATGTCACAAAAGTCAATCGTCAACCTGTTGACAGTTGAGCAACCTTGTATTGTAATTGATTTGTTAATAAATAAAATATATTTTTGACATTTTCATCATAAGCACATTTTGCACTGCTTTCACCTGGTCCGGGAGATCGTGGATCAAGATGACGTCGACTTTCAGAAGATCGACGGAAAGAAAAACTTGGCCGACCCCTTCACTAAAGCCCTAGTGATAAAAAAGTTCGACAACCACAAGTCGAAGATGGGTATTAGATACTGTGCCGAGTGACTTTAGGATAAGTGGGAGTTGTTGGAAAATATGTCACAAAAGTCAATCGTCAACCTGTTGACAGTTGAGCAACCTTGTATTGTAATTGATTTGTTAATAAATAAAATATATTTTTGGTATTTTCATCATAAGTTTTCATCTTCTAATGAACTCCATTGTTGTGATGAAGTCCTTAGAACTATTTAGGTTCGATAAAGAGAGGATTTATCGATTAGTCTTTAAAACTGTTTACGACCAAATGATAGGCTGTTAATAAGGACGACAGCTTCTATTAGGCATAGGTCATTATAAGCCATATGGGTTGGTTGTCCTCTTAACCAAGGAGTGTGGAGATATTGGTATGGCATACAGGTGAGATGTAAGGCTACATTGTCATTGAACGTGACCAACTCCAGAGCATTCTGCTATCGAGAATGTCTCTGATAGGATATAGGTATAAGTATCCCTTAGATCTGAGATCGCCTTAGTGACTTGCAAGCAACTCACTGTGCTTTGGTATTGGACTAACTGAATTTCTAATTCAGTGATGGAAGGCTTCTGGGCACAGCCAAGTACTTGCGAAGTCAGAGTGTGATCAAGATGGGATTGACTACTCCAAGAGTTGGAGAAGAATGAGTCGCTGTATTTCAATTTAGCAAAATCTTGGCTAAGATAATCCATCAGATGGATTTGATATTTTGAAATATAATATGGACAACCTGATCAGAGTTGACAGTTGAACTCTGAGGTGTTCTATGAGCATTTTGGTCAAGGGGATGAATTATATGGAAACTATATCTGTATGGGTTCTAAGGATATTGTTCTACACATTCGACCTATCTGGCCATCGGGTACCATTGCTAGATGGTCACTTTGATTGATATAAAAATTTATTTTTATGCTACTGACTTAGGTTTGAACCTATGAGGTCACACACATTAGAGTTTATGATCCGATCGGATGGTTGATCAACGATTAAGAATCGTTCTAGGGTTAAACGATCAATACGATTGACATTTAACCCAGTGCAAGTGTTGCCAGAGGATCGATTAGCAATTTGATTATAAATTAGCTTAATTTGATTAAGCCAATGGGCTGAGATTAAGTCTAATTGAATATAATTTAATTAGATTTGGTTTGGACTTGATTGGATCAAGTCCAATTGGTTTATTGGATAAGCCAAGTGCAAGGAAAAACTAGTCCTAGTTCAATTAGGACTTAGGTCAACCTAATTTCTAATTCGATTAAAAAATTAAATTAAATTTAAATATAATTTAATTTGATTAAATTAGATTCTTAATTGGATTAAGATCTATTTTAATTGGGTTGATTTGGTTTTAGTTTGATTTGGTTTGAGAAATCAAATTTGAACAAGTCATAGATTGAATCCTAGTAAGACTAGGATTCCACCTTGCGCCACCTTAGCCCCTCATGCCCACTCTTTCTTATTTTGTGTGACAAAATCTTCTCTCCCAGGCCTTCACACATGCCTAAAGCTTTTCTTTTTTCTTTCTCACATAGAATGTGGTTGTGGACCAAGTCAAAGTAGGAATTTGTTTGGATTTCAAATTCTATGAGATAGAATTTTAGGAAACCAAAACTCTTTCCTTATGGCACTGATTTTATCCAAATTTTTTTTTGAGATTTTTGTGGATTTTATGGAATATATTATGTACCCTTTTCTAGTGGTCCATGATAGAAAAAGAAGGAGGGGGCACCCAAGAATTGGGCACCCCTTGTCTTCCCTGTTTCAATTTTCTTTGACTAGGTATTGGACCTAGACAAAGATTCTTCATATCTTTTTATTTAAGATGAATTTCTTCTTGATATTTTTGTGGATTATAGAGTATTGAGAGTCCTTTGGGATGTGTGGAAATTAGGAAGAAAGAGTGTAGGGGTGTGGAGATATAATAGACACAAAATTATGTATCTAGGTTAGAGCAAAGAGAAGAAGAAGAGGGTCTTCTTCTAGGGTTGCTGTGTTCACCTCTTTCCTTCCTCCATCTATGAGTTTTCTGAGAGTGTCTCACATTTAAAACTCCTTCTCCTACTTTTTATCTTTGGAAGAATCCAAATCAAGAAGAAGGAGGCATCTGATCGACCATCGCAGTAGGATCAGCACAGTACTAGCATGCTGTGCTGATTTTCTGGATCAGGACTTCTGATCGTGATTCGTGGGCTCATGTGGATGACTTCTAGAGGTCGGATGCATGTGTAGCTTGCAACATCATCCTCATGTCTGGATCAACAAAGTTAGAACGTCTAACTTGCAAGGTAATAGATCTGATCTATTATATTTTACATACATTAGATGTAGCATAGAAACATATTGATATGATCAACATGTAGTTCTTGCTCTTTATATTTTAATTTTTGATTTAATACCATGTAATAATCATGTAATAGGATCTTAGATCCAGTGATTCTATAATTTTATAAGATAAATTTTGATTTATTTTAGTCTTCTGCTACCTGATCTTGAAAAAGTTTCAAGATCTAACACTTTCAGGCATGTGGATGTGAGAGAGAGGTGGCGGTGGAGAAGCAGTAGAGTTTTGGATCTAAAGAATGGATGAGCTACTGAACCCTTTGGAAGGGGTCCTTTTATAGACCCAAACCCTAATCCAACCCAACCAACTAGGGCGGCACCCATTTGACATCAAATTTCAAATGGGGTGTCCCCTTCTCTCCACCCAACCACCTATCTATAAGGGGTGATGCCCCTTTCCCTTGTGAATTCCTCGAATAGAAATAAGAAGAGGGCACATGCCCACCTTCTTTTCTTCTGAGAGAAACATCGTACAACATTTGCACGAGAAGGATAGGTGTGGAAGGTTAGTTCTATTCAAATTCAAGTGGGTCTTTATGTAAGCAACCTTTATTTAAAATTAAACCTTTCGAATTTGAAAGGTCAACCTCCCAACAACATCTCCACGTTATCTGCAAGGGGCGCATACCCTTGGATCTCATCCAGAAGGGGGCGTGTGCCCTTCTTTTCCTCGAGAAGAAACTCGCACAAAGAAAGAAGAGGGCGCGCCAACATTTGGTGCCCCACCTTCCTTATCCTCTGGGTAGTTTTCAAAAAACCACCTATTGTATTTGAATCAAATTCAAATTTAAAGGAAGGAAATTAATTTGCAACCAACAATTGGTGCAAAATCAAGTGCCCAATTGGATTAGGCTTAACCCTATCTAATAGGGAATCTAATCCAGGAGAAACCTAGGTCTAATCATGTGCTAGTATGATTTCTTTAGATCCAATTGGATCAATTAAGTTCAATTAAACAATCCTAGATCAAAGTCTTTTGTTATGTGACCTCATAGATTCAATTCTGCATGGTAATAGGATATGTTGTGATCTCTACCAGTAACATCATCGAAATTCTTTTTGATAGATCGAAATACTTTTCAATTCAGCCAATTAGAATTATCGATCATTGAAATAATTTTAATGATCCCATAATCTACCAATGACATCTAGCAGTATGTAGTGACAACCCATCAAAACTGAAAAGGAACCTCTAGATGTAGTTACCGTATGATCTAGTTCTTCTATCATGAGTCTTGATAGAGTCGAGATCAAAGTTAACTCGTCAAACCTCATCCTTGTCATATGATAGAATCAATCGATTCGAGTCTGATACAAAATCTAATAGAAACACCTTTCTATCTTTCACACCACTATAGCCATAGACTTTAGGACTCAATCTCATGATCTTTATAGAACTACTCCTCTATCGAGGTCGATAGATCCCATCTTGGTGTAATCCAATTCCTACAATGAACCTACTATAGCCAACATACATCTCAAGACTCCATATGGCTAGAAGATCGAGTTATGATGTAGTCTAACTATAGCACCCTCAAGATGAATGGTCGATATATCTCAGGTCAAAGAACTAAATACACAATCGTAGCTATGAATATGTCACTGATAAGAAGATAGATATCTTTGTGACTGTTCGTGATTGGTCATGCTCAGTCTCCTTATTCTTAACAAGCATCTGTGCTTTTGCTCTGGTGTCTCCACACCATAGATTCAAGACTCATCTACCCAAAAGAAGTGATCATACACCAATATTTCGGATCGATCACTATTTTCATATGATTCTATGAACGAAAGTAATTTATGAGTTAGCTATAATAACACATATCTCAAATTCTCAACTCTTGAGAATATGTGTTATCATATCCATTAACCCAATGGATGATTCACAGACACTATTCAAAATAATATGAATGAAAATAACTTAATTTTATTAATATCAAAATCAATTTTATAAATTATGCCCTAAGAATATTTTACAAGTGTCGACAAATATGATTGTTAGGGCATACATCCAACACGATCAGCATGCTACCTACCTAAAGGGAGCATGTGATGAGCTGAGGTGAAATCAATTGAGATTTGATCCTAGTAAGTGTGCCTTTGGTGCAAGCTCGAAAAAATTCTTGGAGTTCATCATGAACCAACAAGAAACCGACCCCAGAGCAAACCAAGGATCCCCTACTGGATCCAATATAACCAAAGCTTCTAAACTCCCAAGGATGTGGGGCCGGACTGATCCTAGCAAGTCCTGAAGGAGTCATGATAGAATATGTGCTTCAGCTTCAATGCCTCCGACAATGAAGTTGAATAGGGGGCATTGTTCGTAGGCATTGGCATTGCTAAAGAGCTCAGGATAAAGAACATTAGGGTCTTTACCAACTTACAATTTGTTGCTAGACAAATTTGTGGAGGACATGAGGCTTAGGGATCAAAAATGGCTTGATATCTATATAAGCCCAAAGAGTACTCTGAGGCTTCAAAAAATCTATAGGTCTGATAGGTACCAAGATCTGAGGACACCCAGACCAATGCCTTATCTCGTCTTGCCACCTCAGGATGCCTCGGCCTCAATAAGCAGGTCTTCACCAAACACCTGCAAGAGCATGATGTCTTAATGACTGATCATACTGAGGCTCAGATGATCAAATGCTGAGCCCTTAAGCATGTCCACTTCTGAAGCCATGGAGATGATAAGGGGCTAATCCTCTAGAGACCCCGCTTGGCCACGTGGTGCTCCTTGTCCACAAATGAGTCAAAGTGGAGGCCGTGATGATGATGAAGAGGCTAACCCTTTGGGGATCCCATCTGACCACCTGACACTCCTACCCATGGGCAAGTCAAAACACATGCCATGATGATGAAGGGACTAGTCTTTAAGTAGCCTTGCTTGGCCATCTGTTGCTTCTTGCCCATGGGCAAGTAGATGCAGAGGCCCTGATGATGATGAAGGGGTTAACCCTCTAGAGATCCATCTAGCCATCTGACACTCCTACCGACGGGCAGGTTGAAGCAGAGGCCGCAACGATGATGAAGAGGCTAACCATCCAGGGACCCCACCTGGCCACCTAGTGCTCCTTATCTATGGATGAGTCAAAGTAGAGGCCGTGATGAGGATGAAAGGGCTGACCCTTCAGAAACCCCACCTAGCCATCTAGTGCTCTTTGACCCTTAGGCAAGTCAAAATGGAGGCCATGATGATAACGAAGGGGCTAACACCATGAGGACCCCAATCGACCATCTGACACTTCTCGAGCGAGGAGGCCAACAACAATAGCTTGGCAAGAACCTCTGCCTACAACATAACTTCTGACCTCGAGGTCTTAGAACATGGTCCGAGCCAAGAACCCCGACCTGATGAAAAGCTAATGAGATTTCAAATCGAAGCCAGTCTACACAAGCATTGAGTTGTAATAATGCATTTCATTTCATTCAAAAAGCTAAGAAATACATTGCAAGATTCATTACAAATGTTTGTTAACAAAAAGTATCAAAAACAACAACAAAAAAGGAAAAACCTAGCCTTCGGGCATGGGCGAGGCAATCTCAGTAGTATCCTCGATGCTAGGGTTGGGCCTCGATTGGGATAGGCTCAGGTGAGATGGACTTATCCTTATCCGATGAAAATGCCCCAACCTCGTCATCACTATTCTCAAGGTAAAGATGCCTCAGGTCCAGCTTGGGGACCATCTGCTGCAAACGAGTCTTGTAGGCTTGGAAGCCATGTATGTAGGTGGACAATAAGCCTTTAGGGACCTCCTCAAATTTTGTTGAGGCCTTTATTGACCCTTGAATTGATTTTGATGAATAACAAAATATTTGAGTATATGACTGATACTAATGAGTTATTTAAGTATTTGAGAGGAGATTTCAGAAAGTAGAACCGTATTTCAAAGATGCCCAAAACTTTCATCTTAAAGACTTAAAGAAACAAGCTTAAAAGAGGTCAACCCATGAAAAGTTTGAGTGAAGAAGGTCTGGAGTCGACCCCTAAAGGATTTGAGTCGACTCTGGCATGATTTCAAATTTTGATGCAAGCTTTAAGTCAACTCAAGGAGTCTTAGAGTTGACTCTGGCACACAGGATCCAGCCAGTACAGACCTCGAGTTGACTCCCACAGTTCTCAAGTCAACTCTCTTAGGAAAAATAAAGAGATGATTTTTTATGAATAGTTGTTGAGTTGACCCATGAAGACCTTGAGTCGACTCAAGGACAGCTCGAGTCGATCTCTAAATTTCTAGAGCCAACTCCACTGCAGCCGATAGTTCCAACAGTTAGTTTTTTAAAAGCTGTAGAATTACATAGAATACTTGTAATAGCTAGTTCTCAACTCCCAATGGTTAGAAATCTATTTTTGGAGATATTAACAAGAATTTATGGGTGCCTAAGCTGTTATTGAAGTAAGAGAACCCAAAAAGGCAAGAGAGAACATCAGTGAAGTGCATTAAACATCAAAAATTTATGTATGTATATTTAGTGAGCAATCAAGAAAAAAGCTTCAACTCCAACCACCTACTTTTTGTACATTTAAGTGATGTTTAAGAGGAAGAAGAGTACATTCATTGTCAAAGCTTCTCAACTCTTCATATTGAGCTTCAACGATACTCTACTTGCTCTTTAAGAAGTTTTAAGTTTGTGTTAATTTCTATATTCAAATTTCTACTTGTAACAAGTTTCAATAGGGATTGAATCTTAGGGAATAGGCTCATCCAAATCTGAAATTAAATTTCTATAAGCCTAGGAGTGGCTTGGAAAAAGATTTTGGTTGGTGAGCCTACAAAATCAATTGGATTAAGATTGTGAGTCCAAAAAATAATCTTATTTTAATCTTGGTGATTATAGTAAAATTTTTAAGAGTAGTGCTAGGAGAGTAGATGTAGATGTTGTGCTTGACACTAAACCATAATAAAATCTTTATCTTTGTGTGTGGTGCTTTGTTTTCTCATTGCTTACTTGATTACATCATGTATTTGCTCATTCATTCATAGCTTCTATTGCATTCACACATAATTTTGTCAACTAGTGCACATATTTGTTTAAATTATAAAATGATTTTGGAAACCTAATTCATTCCCCCCTCTTAGATTGTCTCTCTGGGTAACAAGTGGTATTAGAGCAGGTACTCTTTTGCTTGTTAATCTAGTGATCTTGAGAAAAAAATCGGATGACAACCCAATTGAGTGCTCCCCTTATTGAAGGGCAGTCCACAAACCAACCATCATTGTTTAATAGTATTAATTATATATATAGGAAAGCACACATGTACATATTCATTCAAGCATTTGATTATGACAGATGGAGTATTATAATCAATAGACTATCTACACCTACTATCATTGTAAATGGCAATGTTACCCCCAAATTCGAGAAGGACTGTGATGACAATGATAAAAAGATAGCTCAGCTGAACGCTAAAGCCATAAATATACTTTATTGTTTACTTGATGCTAATAAATTTAATTAGATTTTTATCTGTATTTCTACCAAAGACTTATAGGATAGGCTTGAGGTTATCCATGAAGGTACCAATCAAGTTAAGAAATTCCAAATTAATATGCTAGTTCATAAGCATGAACTTTTTAAAATGGAACCAACTGAAACTATAACTGAAATATTTACTCATTTTACTAATATTACAAATAATCTTAAATGTTTGGATAGATGTATACTAATAGTGATCTTGTTCGAAAATCCTTAGGTCTCTTCCAAGAGCTTGGGAGGTGATGGTGACAGCTATATAAGATGCAAAGGATCCCAACATCTTACCCCTAGAAGAACTTCTTGGTTCTTTCATAACTCATAAGCTAACCATGAAGCAAAACATGGAAGATGAGGTCAAGAAGAGAAAGACAATTACTTTCAAATCCACTACTAAGGAGATTGACGAGAGTGAAAATTCAGAACACTATAGGACAATGGAGCATTATCGATGCAGAAAATGGCCATTCTCGATGCTAATAAGCATCATAAAATCTACTTTTGACACAATTACAAGCATCAAAAAAGTGATGATAAGTGAAGAGTAAAAATTACACATATTGATGCTTACATAAAGCATCGGTAAGTTTAAACACTTATCGATGCTTTGGTGTGTCGCTAGGTGATGCAAAAGTGCTGATGCTTTCATAAAGTATCGATAAGTTTTAAACACTTACTGACACTTTTTGCATCACTAAGTTATTCAAACATACCAATGCTTTATAAAAATATCGACAATTTTAGAAACAGTGCCGACAATACCGATGCTTTAAAGCATCAGCAAGTGTTGCATTACCGACACTATAAAGCATCGGCAATGTCTTATTCCAAAAAAAAATCCTAGAATAATAGTAATCTATATCAAAATACATAAAACCTATCCAAAATTTATAACAAAATTCAAACATAGAAAAATTCAAATACTAACATAGTCACAATTAGACTCTATATAAGCTTATAAACTTGTGAACCTATCTAAAATTTATTAGTAAATTCAAATATCAATATATTCCCAATCAACACTCTATATAACATCATAATCAATATATAAATCTATGAACCTGTCCAAAATTTACAAGCAAATTCAAACACTAACATAAAGTTACAATCAATACTCTACGTAACATCATAATCAATAAATAAACCTATGAACTTATCCAAAATTTATAAACAATTTTAAATACTAACATAAAGTCATCATAAGCACTCAATATAATATAATAAAATCATGATTACATTATCCATCATATTCATAAATTACAATCTACAATCAAGAAGAAGAAAGCAAAAGAAATATCTCAAAAGAAATATAGAGACATTAGACTATCAGTGATTCATAGGAGCATGATCATCATCGACTCCACTACTGCTGAAACTACCGAAAGCCTACAACAAAGATATAAAATTATTATTAATTGAGAATACAAAAATTATAACATAAATTAAATGATTAAGTGTATGAACAAATATAAATATAGTAAGATATATACCCTAGAAGAGTCTACAAACATCTATAATGTGAATATTAACGGACGAATTGAGTCCTCATGGTGGATATCACAGTGTCATATCTCTGTCTGATAGTCTCTATCTATGCCTCCACCTATGCTTGTACCTGTGCCTCCATCTGCACCTATAGTTGCTCCTCAATTCGTGCCTACACCTACTGCTCAATCGGTGTATCCATTCGAGCCTTAAGCATATGAATATCCACATTGCTAGAGCTCTCTCTAGAATCTTGAGTGTATCGGCATATATCAGATAACTAAATAGGAGTAACTCTAACTCTATAACCCCTCACTCAACCATAACGGTCCAGTCCCAACAGCTCTATCATCATCTGGGTCTCGACACAACTGGCCTCCGTAGATGCGGAGGACTTGCCGACACACTAAGTAATAAGAGATGAAGCTCTACCCTATATTCAAGAAAAATTATATATTAATTTTACACTTAAAAATAAAACTCTAAATCATTGCACAAATTGTTATAAATACATATAAATATGTCTTTCGACTCGTCAATAACAAAACAGCCATCTTGATGAATATGAGTCATCCTATAAAATTCTATTTGACCAGGCTCTCTCCCATGCTCATCCATCTAAAGAAAACATAAATTTCATAAAATATGTGAACCATAAACTTCAATTGACAAACTCTAAGAGTTTCAATGAAACTTTAGTATCATGATACATGATATGTGATACATTATATGCAGTTTCATTAAGAAGTATGAGGATCGCATATACATCAAATTAGTCTAAAAAATTTGTAATATGTTAAAGAGTTTGAAAGAAGTTTATGAATTCTTGTTTGCGTCGTGCATAACTCTTGGATCTCGATGTATAAAAAACAGATAGAGCTGCTTGTGCAACTCTATCAATAATAGAATATGCCCACAAAATAAAGTAAACAGTGTGATATATCTTGTATATAAGTACAATCTATGCTAGTAATCAACAAAACATAAGATATATATTGAATGTACACAATTACCTGTCTATTCCCAAAGAACCAATAATGTACAAGCTTCCTCTACTGATGAGGATCTACATCAGGAGGACAAATACAAGCAACATCGTCCTCCGCCAAACCCTCTTTCTTGTAGTCCCTCTTCAGTGTTGCTTTAAATTCTTTCCATTTTTTGATTGAGGGACTTTAGCACCTATTCATGGTTGTCTAGAGGGAGTACGAATTTACTCTAGAACAAAGCAAAGAAGGTATTCAATTATTAAATAACATAATTAATTAAATATATAAATAAATTAAGAAAAAATTATTAAGTCTTCTTTTTACCTCTACTACTCGTAGAATCTCAAGCTTATAGGTAGGAAGTATGTCATTCCATTTAGCATAATTCAAGGGATAAAGCTGATCCTTTCGTGCAACCATACCTAAGAAGCTCATCAACAATCTAATAGCCTTGTTGATGGACTGCCCCATCTGGTTGCATCAGATGACGACCCTCTCACCTTCAACTAAGCACCAGATATCTCTAGCTCATGTGGGTCCACATCTAATCCATGCTCTCCTAGATGCATGTACAGCAAACATGTAAAATGAAAAAATATATTACGAATCAATCATACAAAATTAATACTTAAATCTTAATAGTCATGAATATATAATATTTTTATTAAATTACCCTCGATGTATATCTCATCTACACAAGCATCCTCATCAGTAGAAGGATCGTGTTGTAGCTCAGGATGCTACATGGGTAAAGAAGGATCAGCCTTGGGTTGCTGCACGAATGATGGATCAACCTTGAACTACTGTGCCTGCATTGACTGTCTGGACTGATCAGAATAAGATCCACCATGAAAAGTATACAACTCAATATTATCAAATCATCTATGTCGAGACATGATAACACCTAGCATTCACAAATAGAAATATGAAGGAAATTTGCGGTAGTGCAGTACATACAATTAAAAAAATTTATACAGAGAAAATAATAGATTAAATAATTTAATTCTAATCATATATAAAAGATCTAATCTTAGACTATCACATCAGGATCTTTGATATGAAAAATATTTATTTTAGATCTGAAAATAAAAATCACGTCGATCTTATCGATGTTGAAATTCTAGATCTAACTATTAGATCTACCATAGGAATCAAAATAAGTTAAAGATCATTACCAAACAAATTTTGATCTTGATCTTCTCTGATCCAATGATTGGAGATGATGTTCCTCAGGTCACTCATAGCCACACGAAGTTATCTAACCTCTATAAGAAAATCCACACAAAGACTGACGCAGATCAGGGGCTCGGAGATGCTAGTTGCGAATAACTTCGACAGCTGACCTCTTCCTTCTTCTACAAGCACCTTGGACACTCCAAAGTGATAGAAGATCTGGAGGAGGAAGAGAGGAGGAGGAGAAGAGGCTCTGAAAATAAAAAATCTACAAGAAAATTGATCATGGGACGTCTAAGAGAGGGGTCCCCCTTTTATAGACTAAGAATTAAGACTTTCCAAGAAAGGATGCCATAAATCAATGCCAAAATTCCTTTTTGGCATCTCCAAAAATTTTGAAAAAATAGTAGGATATGGAGAAGAAATTTGAAGTCCCATATACTAAAGGATTCCTTAAAAAAATAAGGAAAAAAATAATAAAGCTCTAATAATATACCATATACAAAAAAAATCCCTTTCTTAATATGCATCTTATCTCTAATTCAGATTGCATTCGAATTAAGCAAGAGATAATATTATGACTCATCAGCTATAGCCAACCACCCTTATTGGATCCTCTCTCATGATGCCAAAAATTACACCCCAAATCTAATTAGGCATGGAGAAATTGGCATAGATCCAGATGTGGCGCAAAAGATAAGGATAGAGTCTTAGTCTGACTTGGCCTCTTTATTTCTAATTCAATTCTAATCCAAATCAAATTTGGATTGAAACCACTGATAGAAATGAACCTGTTTCAATTAGAAATCTAAATATCTCATCAAATTTCTAACTCAATTAGAAATTAGTTGAGTTCAAACCTTGATCGAATCAGGATCAAATTTTTCTTGTAATCGAGTTTGATCATATCAATCCCACTCTGAGTCGAACTGAATCTAATTCAATTAGACTTATTCCAAAGCTCTTTACTCAATCAAATTGAGTCAATTCTAATTACTAATTAATTTTTTATAAATGGTAGAGTCCCAATCCCAGTGGGACTCTCCCATAGAGTCCAAGTCCAAGTAGGACTCTTCACCAGAGTCACAATCCAATTGAACTCTTCAGCTATCAGATCTGATCAAATCTTCTAATGCATATGGCTCTCTCATGATGCCAAAAATTACACCCCAAATCTAATTAGGCATGGAGAAATTGGCATAGATCCAGATGTGGCCAAAAGATAAGGATAGAGTCTTAGTCTGACTTGGCCTCTTTATTTCTAATTCAATTCTAATCCAAATCAAATTTGGATTGAAACCACTGATAGAAATGAATCTAATCCAATTAGAAATCTAAATATCTCATCAAATTTCTAACTCAATTAGAAATTAGCTGAGTTCAAATCTTGATCGAATCAGATCAAATTTTTCTTGTAATCGAGTTTGATCATATCAATCCCACTCTGAGTCGAACTGAATCTAATTCAATTAGACTTGTTCTAAAGCTCTTTACTCAATCAAATTGAGTCAATTCTAATTACTAATTATTTTTTTATAAATGTAGAGTCCCAGTCTCAGTGGGACTCTCCCATAGAGTCCTAGTCCAAGTAAGACTCTTCATCAGAGTCACAATCCAATTGGACTCTTCAGCTATTAGATCTGATCAAATCTTCTAATGCATATGACTCCATAGGTTCGAACCTAAGCCAATAGCATAGAAACAAATCTTCTAATGCATGTGACTCCATAGGTTCGAACCTAAGCCAATAGCATAGAAACAACTTCCTATACCAATCGATGTAACCATCTAGTAATGATGACCGGATGGGTCGAATGTTGCAAAGCAACCTTTTAGAACCTACTGGCGTATGGTTATCGTATAATTCATCCCTTTGACCCAAATGCTCAAGGTGACTTAAGTTTTAACTATCAACCCTAATTAAGTCGACCACATTATATTTTAACCTTTCAAATCCATCTCATGGATTATCCTGACTAAGATTTTGCTAAATTGAAATACACTGATGCATATCTCTTACCAATTTTGAGGGGTCAATTCCATCTTGACTCACATATCGATTTGATAAGTACTCGACTATACTTAGTATCCTTCTGTCACTAAGTTAGAAACCAGATAGTCTCGTACTAAAGTATAGTGAGTTGCTTATAAGTCACCGTGGTGATCTCAGATCGAGGGACACTTATATCCTTACCCTTCACAAGCTACTCTTGACAGCAAAGTACTCGGCATATGGTCACATTCGATGCGAATGTACTCTTACATTCCATCTACATGCCATAACAGTATCTCCACACTCCTTAATTAAGAGGACAACCAACTCATATGGCACACAATGATTTATACTTGATATCGCTATCGTCCTAGTAATAGCGTATTATTTGGTCGCGAACAATTTTAAAGACTTAAAGACAAATCCTCCTTTATCGATATATATAGTCCTAAGGACTTCATTACAACACAGAAGTTCAAAGATGATCAATTTATAATAAAAATATCAAATAATTTTTATTAATAAAAATTATATACAGTTTACAAGATGAGCACAATCGTCTAACGATGGATTTTGGGAACATTTTTCAACAACTCTCACTTGGACTAAAGCCAATCGGTACAGTATCGTATATCCATCTTTGATTTGTGGTTATCAAACTCCTTGATTCTAAGAGCTTTAGTAAATAGGTCGGCCAGATTCTTTCTTCCATCGATCTTCTGAAGGTTGACGTCACCTCGATTCATGATCTCCCGGATAAGGTGATAACGACGCAGAATATGTTTGGTGCACTGATGGGATCTTGGCTCCTTGGCTTGAGCAATGGCTCCAGTATTATCGCAGTATAACAAGACAGGGCCATCAATGGAGGATGTCACTCCGAGCTTGCTGATAAACTTTCATAACCATGCAGCTTTCTTTGCAGTATCGGATGCCGCGATATACTGCTTCATAAACAGAGTCTGCCATAATATTCTGCTTGAAACTTTTTCAGCAAATTGCTCTACTATTTAGGATAAAAATATAATCTGACACACTCTTACTATCATCATAGTTTGACTGAAAGCTGGAGTCGGTGAACCATACAAGTTTCAAGTCAATTTCACCATACACAAGCCACTAGTCCTTAGTATTTCTTAAATACTTAAGAATGATCTTTACGACCTTCCAGTGGTTTTCTCCTAAATCAAACTGGTATCTACTCACTACTCCTAATGAGTATGCTACATCTGATCTCGTACATATCATGACGTACATAATAGAACCTACTGTCAAAGTATATCGAACTCTACTCATACGCTCTCTCTCTTGAGGAGTTGTCAGACAATCTCCTTTCGAAAGAGAAATTTCTTGGCCTATCGGAAGATAGCCTTTCTTGAAATTCTCCATGCTGAACCATTTCAGCATAGTATCTATGTATGTGGATTGGGAGAGCTCGAGTAGCCTCTTAGATCTATCCCTACAGATCTTCATCTCTAGGATTAGGCTGCTTCTCCCAGATCCTTCATAAAAAATTTGATGACAGCCATATTTTTATTCCCTATAATGCAGGGATATTTTTTTCGATTAAGAGAATGTCATCCACATATAATACAAGAAATATAATTATCGAACTATTTGCCCACTTATATATGCAGGGTTTCTCTCCATTCCTAACGAAGCCATAGGTTCTGATCACCTTATCAAAATATATGTTCCAACTCTGAGATACTTGCTTCAATCCATAAATAGATTTCTGAAGCTTGCATACCTTGGACTTATCTGTGGATATGAATCCTTCAGGTTATATCATATACACCTCTTCATTCAGCTCTCCATTTAGGAAAGCTGTCTTCACATCCATTTGCCAGACTTCATAGTCCAGATATGCTGCTATTGCAAGCATGATCCGAATGGATTTGAGCATTGCCACAAGAGAAAATATCTCATCATAGTCAATACTATAATGCTGATGATAATCCTTGACAACTAAACAGGCTTTATAGGTCTTCACCTTTCCGTCTACGCCCCTCTTCCTCTTGAAGACCCACTTACACCCTATGGGCTTTACCCCTTCAGGTGGGTCAACTAATATCCATATATCGTTGACCTTAATGGACTCCATTTTGGATCTCATTGCTTCAAGCCATTTATCAGAGTCGGATCTCTGTATTGCATCCATGTAGGTGATCGGATCCTCACCATTCTCATCGAGTTCGACAAGATCTCCATCCCAAACCAAGAAACCTAAGTATTTGTCCGGCTGATGCGATACTCTACTAGATTACCTTAAAGATGTTTGTTCATTAGGCTCCAGATTTAATCTCATCAAATTTGATTCAGATTCAATCATTGGTATCGGTTCTTCTACCTGTCAAACTTCATCAAGCTTATTTTAGAGGTACTTATTCCTTCACTAAGAAATTTTTTTTTCAAAAAATATGCCCTACTGCTGACAAACACCTTTTGTTCAACAGGAAGGTAAAAGTAATATTCCCTCATTTCCTTGAGGTATCCTACGAAATTATACTTATCAGACTTAGAACTGAGCTTGTCAGTTTGTAATCGTTTAACATAAGCTGGACACCCCCAGACCCTAAAGTAAGAGAGGTTTGGCCTACGTCCTGACCATATCTCATATGGTGTCTTACTAACTGACTTGCTCAGAATATTATTGAGCACAAAATAGGTTGTTTCAAGTGCATATCCCTAAAAAGAGATCGACAAAGTTGCAAACTCCATCATGGACCGAACCATGTCCAACAAGGTTCAATTCCTCCTTTCTGAGATGCCATTATGTTGTGGTGTCCCTGGAGAGGTCCATTGGGAGAGAATCACATTCTCTTCTAGATATGTCAAAAATTCACTGAAAGATATTCACCTCCTCGATCAGACCGAAGAATTTTAATACTTTTTTCAGTTTGTTTCTCTACTTCATTATGGAACTGTTTGAACATTTCAAATGATTCGAACTTGTGTTTCATCAAGTAGACGTATCCATATCTAGATAGGTCATCTGTGAACATGATGAAGTAACTATACCCTCCTCTGGTACATGTGCTAATGGATCCACATACATCGATATGTATCAGACCTAGTATATCACTGGCTCGTTCATTTTTTCAGTAAAAGGTGACTTGGTCATCTTTCCAAGCAAACAAGACTCACAGGTAGATAACGATTCATAATCGTGTTTATCAAGAATTTCTTCTTGAGCCAACATGTTTATCCTATTCTTGTTGATATGACCTAGCCTACAATGCCAAAGGTAGGCATATGTGACTTCATCTATTCTAAGGTATTTATTTAAAATGTACATTACATTAGGTCTAGATACAATATAGATACCACTGTTCAACTGTCCACGTAAAATTGTAACACCATTCAAAATGATATCACAAAAATTTTTCTTTATTGATATTTGAATGGGTCAAAAAGGCTACAGAAATAATATTTAAAAAAAAACTAGGATAGTAATGACACTTATTAAGAACAATATACTGAGATTGAATACAAGCTTGGTGATTCCTAAAGCTAGAACTGGAACTGATCTTCCATCTCCAACATTCAAGAATCTCTCACCTTCTCCAAATCTCCTAGTGACCTGAAGATCCTGCAATGAATTGCAAATATGAATAGGACTTTCAATATCCAATACCCAGATCATTGTATCTATAAGAGAGAAGTTACAAGATGTTATCACATAAGTACTTTGTCCAGCAACTAATTGCTTCTTCTTCTTTGGCCTGTTCGGATCAAAAGAAGTGATATACTGAGGATAATCCTCTTCCAGTGACCCTGCTTCTTGCAAAAGAAGCATTCTACCTGATTTTGATCAGTCTTGAACTTGAGTTTCTGAGACTGACTCCCAACACCAGGCACCTTCTTATTCTTCTTCTTTTTTCCTTTCTTAAAGGGATGACGACTACCCGAAGAAGATCCTCTCACTAGATTTACTATCTTCTTGTGGAGTTGGTGATCTTTCTTAAGTCTATAGCAACCCCAACAGACTATGGTAGTTGACTACAGACTTCGTCATTCTGAAATGACTGAGGAACAGCAGGTAGGACTTGGGAAGAGAGTTCAGGATCGCATCTTTTCCTATCTGTTAATGTAAAGGAAAGCTAAGTTTGCTCAATTTTTCAATCTGCTCGATCATGTACAATATATGATCGATGACAGATGCACCCTCCCTCATTCGGATATTGAAAATAATGCAACTAATCTTGTGCTGCTCAACATCATCAGGAGTACTAAAGGAATCCCTCAATACTTGAAGCATTTTCTCTGACTGAGCTTCTTCAAACTTCCAGTTGAACTTATCGTTCATGGAGGCCCGCATGATGCAACGAATCATGGTGCGATCATTGAGCCACTTCAAATAAGCATCTTGGATCACTCCTCGGATGTTAGGAGCAGGCTCCTCAGGTGTCAGATCTGTTATCACATAAAGGATCCACTCGTGCTTTAGGACAATCTTTAATTCTGATATCAATTATCGAAATTCAGTCCGATAAGCTTCTCACTATCCAATAGTGATCGGAGTGATAAATTTGAGACCATATCTGCACACACAAAGAAAGAACAAAGTCTAATTAGTATATAAATTTATTAATCCTAAAGACTTAGACTTTAGTCTAAAGGTCCTCCCATTATTTTATACAAATTGATAGCCTCTACCTCCAATTTGAAGAATTACCTTAATTCTTTAGCAGGTACTAGAATCCATATAGACTACATATAGGCCCGAGGATGGCTCGATCAACTCATATACACCTATGGGTAGGTTCTCAACCAATTGTTTCTCTAAACAACTTTTAGTATTTAATTTAGCTTCAGATTTCATTTCAATAGGCGATGGACCTTCACTGAAAGTTTTGGTTAGGTCAAACCATTAACATAAACCTACTCAGTGATTCTACCTAATGAGTGATCAGGCTTGAGGATGACTCGATCAACCCAACCATCATCAGATAGTTTATCAGAGTCATCATATGATGAATGATAATTCCATCATTCAGAGATAACATCAGACGGATGGCACCTGCAATGTCAAACAGAAATAATGGACCTATTATCACTCACCTTAATGAGAGGCTATGATCTAGTTATCATCATAACCAGCTCATTTTAAGGACCTAATAATTTAGAGGATTTAATCAATTTAGAGAAGAGAGAAGAGAAAAAAAAATCAATGAGTAGACCATAATCCTATCATTGACTTCATCAAGTCACTGAATCGGATTAGGTCATACTGATTGAACTGGTACTTAGATCAGTCACACTGATCAACCTTAATGGCATGGACAAACTCGAATCACTGAGCAATCTAATCAAAATCTAGTTCACCAATTTGGTCAGGTAAGTAAGATCGGTGGGAGGATCTGCTAAGCTTGCCTTAAACACCATCGAAATAGCCAGGTAAGCTACTCTCAATTAAAAACCACTAATCAAAATGCCAAATTTATCTTAGATACCAATTGATTAACTAGTTTTGATTTGACCAACCTAATGATTCGGGTTCAACCATTGAGCCACAATCAAGGTCCATTTGGTCTAATCAAAGACATGGACTTGACCATCTACAACTATTGTACTAGAGAAATCCTGATTAATCTAATTCAATATTTGGTTAGACTTAATCAATTTCTCTATATGATCAATCAATTCTTTGATTCTAACCTTAGATCTAATCCAATTAAAGAGAAGGACCTGATTTGAGCTAACCCATGCCCCATGTTTTATGCAATATTAGATCTAAATCATAATTCTAGATTCGATCAGCTTGATACTTAATTCTCAACTAAGTTTTGCATCAACATGGTTAAGGTTTCGAAAATAATTTTTCATGTAAATTTTTTACATTAAGTCATAAAATATTTTAAATCAAATCTAAATTTTTTATGATTTTAGATCAAAATAATTTTTATTAAACAAGATTAGATGTAACTAACTATCTTAGCAACTTGCATCACATACAACAATACCTAGGATTTCAAGATCTAAGATTTTACAAGAAAGTAAGTTTTTTCTTTTCACTTTCTTCTTTATGGAACCTTACAGTGGTACCCCTACATACCATGAAGAGCACCACATTGAATGGGAAGAGAGGGTCATGAAACCCTACTTGCTCCTATGATCGGACGGCCTGGTGATTACCCAATTCGAGTACTTTGCTACTCAGAACATCTAATCTAAATAAATAATAATCAAATCTAAAATAAATTAATTTAAATCTAATCTAAATCATAAATAATCAGATCTAATAATAAAAAATTAGATCTAAAGTCATATTAATTTATATCAAAACAACCTGGCTTTGATACCAGTTGAAGAAAATTTGTTGTAGTGCAGTACATACAATTAAAAAATTTTATATAGTAGAAATAATAAATTAAATAATTTAATCTTAATCATATATATAAGATCTAATCTTACACTACCAAATCAAAATTTTTGATATAAAAAATATTTACTTTATATCTGAAAATAAAAATCACATCAATCTCATCGATGTTGAAATTCTAGATCTAACTATTAGATCTACCATAAAAATCAAAATAAGTTAGAGATCATTATCAAATAAATTTTGATCTTGATCTCCTCTGATCCAATAGTTGGAGAGGATGTTCCTCAGGTCACTTACAGCCACACAAAGTTATCTGACCTCTATGAAAAAATCTACGCAAAGACTGACGCAGATCAAGGACTCGAAGATGCTAGTCTGTGAATAACTTCGATAGCTGACCTCTTTCTTCTTCTACAAGCATCTTGGACACTCCAAAGTGATAGAAGATTTGGAGGAGGAAGAGAGGAGGAGGAGAAGAGGCTCTAGAAATAAAAAATTAATAAGAGAATTGATCATGGGATGTCCAAGAGAGGGGTCCCCTTTTTATAGACAAGGAATTAGGACTTTCCAAGAAAGGATGACATGAATCAATGCCAAAACTACTTTTTGGCATCCCCAAAAATTCCAAAAAAATTATTAAGATATGGAAAAGAAATCTAGAGTCTTACATACTAAATAATTTTTCAAGAAAAATAAGAAAAAAAATAATATAGCTCTAACAATATACTATATATGAAAAATATCTTTCCTAGTCTGCATCTTGTCTCTAATTCAGATCGCATTCGAATTAGGCAAGAGATAATATTATGACTCATCAGCTATAGCCGACCACCCTTATTGGATCCTCTCTTATGATGCCAAAAATCACAACCCAAATCCAATTAGGCATGGAGAAATTAGCATGGATCTAGATGTGGCGTAAAAGATAAGGATAGAGTCTTAGTCTGACTTGGACTCTTCATTTCTAATTCAATTCTAATCCAAATCAAATTTGGATTGAAACCACCGATAGAAATGAATCTAATCTAATTATAAATTTAAATATCTCATCAAATTTCTAACCTAATTAGGAATTAATCGAGTCCAAACCCTGATCGAATCAGGATCAAATTTTTCTTGTAATCGAATTTGATCATATCAATCCTAATCTGAGTCGAACTGAATCTAATTCAATTAGACTTGTTGCAAAGCTCTTTATTCAATTAAATTGAGTTAATTAGTAATCTAATTACTAATTAATTCTCTATAAATGGTAGAGTCCCAATCCCAGTGGGACTCTCCTACAGAGTCCTAGTCCAAGTAGGACTCTTCACCAGAGTCACAATCTAATTGGACTCTTCAGCCATCAGATTTGATCAAATCTTCTAATGCGTGGAACCCCATAGGTTCGAATCTAAGTCGGTAGCATAGGAGAACTTTCTATACCAATCGATGTAACCATCTAGCAATGATGACCCAACGACCGGATGGGTCGAAGTGTTGCAAAACAACCTTCTAGAACCTACTGGCGTATGGTTACTGTATAATTTATCCCTTTAATCCAAATGCTCAAGTTGACTTAGAGTTTAACTGTCAACCCTAATTAAGTCAGCCATATTGTATTTTAATCTTTCAAATCCATCTCATGGATTACTCTGGCCATAATTTTACTAAATTGAAATACACTGATGCATATCTCCAACCAATTTAGAGGGGTCAATTCCATCTTGACTCACATACTGACTTGATAAGTATTTGACTGCACATAGTATCCTTCCGTTACTAAGTTAGAAACTCAGATAGTCTAATACTAAAGTACAGTGAGTTGCTTATAAGTCACCATGGTAGTCTCAGATCGGAGGAACACTTATACCCATACCCTTCACAAGCTACTCTTGACAGCAGAGTGCTCGACATATGGTCACATTCGATGCGAATATACTCCTATATTTGATCTGCATGCCATAACAATATCTCCATACTCCTTGATTAAGAGGACAATCAACTCATATGGCACACAACGACCTGTACTTGATATTGCTATCATCCTAATAATAGCGTATCATTTGGTCACGAATAATTTTAAGGACTTAACGACAAATTCTCCTTTATCGATATATATAGTCCTAAGGACTTCATTACAACACAAAAATTTAAAGATATCAATTTATAATAAAAATATCAAATAATTTTTATTAATAAAAATTTATATATAGTTTACAAGATGAGCACAATCGTCTAACGATTGACTTTGGGACATATTTTTCAATAAAATAAAAATTAGTTAGCATAAATTATAAAATAATAGGAACAATATTGATTGAATTGCTAACAAGAAATAAGATCTACTGAATAAATATGATAATATAATAAAATATTTCATACAAAATATGTACATCTTAAATATCTCTTATCAATTAAGAATCAGTCAATATTTTTCTCCTTTAATATCCATCTTAACTACACTCGTAGCATTTAGATCATCAGTCAAGGCAAGATTATAAGGCATACACTGTGTATAAATCTCATCATCCTCTACTTTCAATTCTTTTCTTATATTATATAAGTCTCTAGGTTTCATTCTCACAATAATAGCCCAATCCATATCTTTTGATTCTTGTATAAAAAAATATTTGACAAGCTTGAGATGAAAAAATGAATGGATCATCTTTTAATAACCTTCAAGTATGTATCAATCTAAAAAATTTATAAGTGTGAATCCATTCGTATCTTGCTTCAAGCCCTCGGTGAGTTTATATTCACCCAATTGCATAAAAATAATATAAACTTTAAATTTTCCATAACAATCCAACTCAAAAGAATCTGTAAGTATACCATAATAAGTCTTTCCATCTGCTTCCACCATGACTTCTCTATTTTATATTTTTCTATTTTTTTATTTTTTATATAAAATTTGAATCCATTAATGATGAAATCATTATATCTATTTATAGTATTGTTAGGCCTCAAGTAATGACAATTAATTCATCTAAATAGTTACTTTCCATCATCATTGGTATCTAAAAATTATGATAAAATTATTAATGTATTATTTATTTGATGTTAATAAATGTATTGCAAAATCAATTCTTTTTCTCATATAGATGACTAACTTGTTTAAAAAGCATTCAGAAAATAACTCAATTAATGATCATTGCTTAGTCCTTGGATTGGGTCGAATGCTATTATTTGCTCATCTTTAAGCAACCAAAAATTTGCTACAAGAAAATTGATTCATCGATTAAGAATATTATATATAATGATAATAAAAAAAATCAACATATGACTATACTAACCTACAATATTGAGATACTATATCAGTATGAAGTAACACATAATGTTGAGCTTGTGCCAAATTTTTTTTTATCAAGAACCACACTTTCAATATTTTCTAAAACTCTTCCAGTAGTTGAGAACTTATAAATTTTTGAGAACAATAATATCATAATTTTTTTGAGATCGATTAAAAATGGTCTCTACACTTTCAAGATATCTTGAATAAAATATCAAACACTCTTCAATAATATATCCTTCCATAATTGAGCCTTTAGGATAGGCTCTATTTTGGACATAATCCCTTAAATGCACAAAATACCTTCAAAAACTATAAATTTATTAAAATATTAATACAATAACGACACTACTTATACTAAGTATTTCTAAATTACAACTATAAAGTTTAGCAATATCACCGTTCAATAGGATACATCCATTTATAATGTATCGATCTATTAAGTTTTACTTCCATAGCTAAATGAATAAGTAGATGAACCATGATAGTAAAAAATCTTAGAGAAAAGATCTTCTCCATTTGGCAAAGTATAAGTGCAACACTAGACTCTAATTGATCAAGCTTTCATGGATCAAGAACTTTGGAACCTAATAACTTAAATAATGATGACAATTAAGCAATAATAGCAACAACTTATTTTGGCATTGATGACCTTAATGTTGGAATGCGTAGACGATTTCATGTGTGTATTTTAAAATTTTTTAAAAAATTATAGTGAAAGATAATTAGATTAATCAAATTAATCTAACATGCATATGGTCTAATCATCAAATCAATCTACTCTAGGATTTATGATACGATATGTTGCATATAAAATTTAAAAAATACTGGAGATAAAATTAGCATGCATACATGTGAGCAGTAGATCACATCTACTTCTAATCTGGGTTCAGAACTTGATACCTTTGCACAGGTCAATGATCTCTGTCACTGAGAATATGGTGGAGAGTGTTAGATGTGTGCCCTAGATGCCAGATCGGCTGACACATTCTGTACAAATCTAAGGGCAAAATTATAATTTTGACTATATATAAATAAAAAGGTTATTCTTCTATCACATTGTATACATTGTGTCTGTGATACATCCTTTGAGTTAGTGGGAATGTTAATTCATATTTTTAAGAGTTGAAAATTTAAGGCATAAATTTACATAACTAACTCATAAACTGCTCATGACCATAGGATCATCACGAGGATGGTGATCGATCTGGAAGGTTAGTGTATGATCGGTTTTTTAGGATAGATGAGTCTTGAGTCTATGGTGTGGAGATATTGAAATGAGAGTACAGGTATTCGTTGAGAATGAGAGTACTGAGCGTGACCACCTTGAGCAGTCATAAGAAAGTCTACCTCTTCGTCGATGACTAGCTCGATGCTGCAGTTGTGTATCTAGTTCTTTGATCTGAGGTGCATCGATGGTTCACCTTGAGTGTGTTATAGTTTGACTATACCATAACTCGATCTCCTAGCCATTCGGAACCCTGAGGTGTATGTTGGTTGTAGCATGTTCATTGTAAGAACTAGGTCGCACCAAGATGGGATCTATCAACCTCGATAGATGAGAGGAGTAGTTCTATGATGATCGAAAGATCGAGTTCTTAAGCCCATGGCCATGGCAGAGTGAAATAATGGAAAAGAGTTTTTCATTGGGTTTCACATCGGACTCGGATCGATCGATTGATTCATATGACTGATGTTGGGTTTGACGAGTTCACCTTAACCCTAATTCAATCGAGACTCATGATAGAGGAACTCAATCACATAGGTAGCTGCACCAAGAGGTTCATCTTCAGTTCTGATGGGTTGCCACCATATACTGCTAGGTATCACTGGTAGATTTTGGGAGTAATTAGAATGATTTTGATGATCGATCATTCTAATTGTCTGAATCAGAAGAGTTCTGGTCCATCGAAAGGAGTTTCGATGATGTCGATGATGAGATCATGACATGTCTCATTACCATACAGAATTGAACCTAACTGGATCACACAAATAAGGGTTAGGGTCTGGATATCATTAATTGGGCTACCCCAATTGATTTGGATAAGATCCAATTAGGTTCAAGAAAATCATGCTAGCACTCGATTGAGCCTAACTTTCTCCTCGTGAAATCTTTTCTGTCTCTACTGAGCCAAATGTGATCTGGCTCATCCAGAGAATTTTGGAAAGGTTTTTCTCAGTCTAATTAAATCTAGTCCAGCTCAGAAAAGGCTTGTCTTAATTCATGAGATGAATTTAAGACAATACCTGCTAATTTCTAGCACCTGCCAATTTCATTTTAGGATATTTGTCAAAAGTTGACATATGGGTCTTAAACTGAAGAGGATTCATTGGAGGATTTTTATGGAGTGTCCACATGTCCAAACCACTTCAAATTGGGCACCATAATTAGATTATGGCATGAGCTCAATTGGATTTAAGTGGGTGCCCCAAATGGATAAGAACCAAAGAGTCCTGATAAACTTGGACTCTTTGGCGCCACCTTATTTGTGCTTATCCAATGTTGGCGCCAACATAGGAGAGAGCATGGAGATTCTTATCTGATGTGATCAGATGACATCACTCTATCAATCAAATTTTTTTCAAAATTTATTAGAATTTTTTGATTGGTCGAATGATGTGGCACTACGCAGCATACAGGATCTATATAAACCCTGCTGCACCTAGGGTTTCTAGATAGAACTTGTTTTATTCAGAAAACCTATTAGCTGCTGCCCCCTCTCCTCTTCTCCACATCCTCCCTGCTCTCCTTTCTCCTCTCTTCACATCCAAGAAGTTGGACATTCATCTGGCAAAGGTACAAGGCGTGGTGATGCCTGGAACAGAAGGCTGCAGGACATCTTCGATAGGCTGCTGCTCCAACTTCAGAAGGAGTTATGAAGTACTTCCAAATCAGATATTGATCTGATTTTTGGAGCATAAAATTATGAGGAGAAGATATTCTAGATCTTATCTGAGTAGATACTGGTAGAGGCCAGGCACTTGCATGGCTACATCAGAACCTCAGGCAGTGCTGCGATCATCTACAGGGTAATTAGATTACCCTTAAGGTATGTCTATATTTCTCATACTTTTAATTTAATTTTAGATTTTAAATATTAGATAATAAAATTATATCTAATATACATTAGATCTAAAATAGCATAGGATAAAAAATAAAATTTATTCCACTCCAGATTTGATGAAATCTGGAAGATCCTACACAGAAAAAAGGCGGTTTTTCTTTCAAGTGGTATTAGAGCCAGGTTGTTGGCTCTATTTCAGATCTATTTTAGATCTAATTTTAATTTTAATTTATATGATATTAAATAATTTTAGATATCACATCAGATGTGATAGAATCTGAAATTAAAATATTTAAAATTAAATCTAAGAAGATCTAACATGCATGAGATGCATAACTAGACTAGGATTAATTGAATCCATGAATAGTCTTAAGTTTTATATTTTAATGAGATTAAAATATGAATTAAATATAATTTATTCTCTATTTTTCTTGATATTATAATTATTATAATCAGATCAGAAAATAGAAAATAAAATTTTAATTATTTCATAAAATTGATCTGTTGCATGCCTAGACTAGTTGTAGAATTATTCTAGTAACTTATCTAGAATAGTTTTTATTTTGAATAGTTTAATTTAAATTTTATTTTTTAGATATTACATGTGATGTATCAGATCTGAAAGCATGTTAATTAGATTGATTTTTGATACATGAGATGTATGCAAAGCATGTATTAGTTAGATCTTAAATTGTATATGTGATATGTTAATTTAGATCTAACTAGTTTTGTAGTTAAATTTATATTTCTGATTAAGGTGTTTCTCATGGCCGTCTGGTCATAAGAATAAAGTAAGATTTTAAGACCCTCTCTTCCCATTCAATGGGGTGTTCATATGACGTGTAGGGGTGCCGCGCGTTCATCCTTAATCAGAAATCAAAACTTACTTTTCTGCAAAACTTTAGATCCTGAAACCTTAGGATTTATTTTACATACTTTGTTTATGAACTCAAACTTAATTAATGTATTGAGCTTATGATATTAAGTTAGGTCTAAAATTAAGAATTTCAGATCTAAGATATTTTCATAAGATTGGGTTCAGGCTTGGGTAGCTCAATTAGGTCTAGCGGTTGATCAAACCGAATCAAGAGTTGGTTAGGTGGGATCATGAAAGCTAATAATTAACCAGTCTAATAGATTAAGTCTGGATCAAGGTCGAATCATATTTAGATGTGACTCGATCAAGTTAAGACCTAATTTGGCTCAGTGGTTAGAGCCTGGATTGTAGACTAACTCAATTAGTTCTGGTTCGACAATTTGGTGTCTCAGGTAAGTTGGGCAGATGCGATCGACTGGTTTTTAATTGGGAGCTACTCGACTCGAATGCATTCTTATCGAGTTAATGGCATATCCCTCCCATCGGTCTCACTTACCTGGCCATATGTGTCGATCCAGTTCTGATTTGAGGTGGCTAACAATTCGAGCTGACCCATGCCACTAGGTTAGTCATAATTGTTATGACTATGTCAAGTCAAGTTTAAAGAGACCTAAATCAAATCTTCCTAAGAAAATATTAAGTCAAGGTCTTCCACCATTGTGGATGTGCAGGCCCTTCCCGGGGTTGATTGTTCTCGGCTGGTTACAGTGGCTCAGTTGCACCAGGAAGATGCAACCATATCCATTAGGCATTGGATGCTACGGATTAGAGGATCGGTTGGGCTCAATATTTCGGATATGGTGAGGGACCCAATTAGGAATCTAGTTCGTACAAATGGTGGGTTTAGCTTAACTAAGGATTGGAGCAATATCCCAGATACGGTAAGCTTCATGAATTAGAGACCAAGTTTTGGGTGCACCATGATTAGAGAATCATTGGACAAGAGTTGTCCACTCATCGGTTGACCCATCATCAATAACTGTTAGGTGAGGTGATGAGCCAGTCGGTGAGACTGCACCACCCACTAGAAATCACTAATCACAGAGATTTTTATATCTCTACCAAGGAGTGTAGGGATCTGAAAAAATAGTGGGAGCCTAATTCGATTAAAAATAAAAATCCTAAACAAATTGGTTGAGTCTGATTATAAAATCTAACTAAAAACTTTTGACTCTCTACAGGAAATATGTCTGCCTCAAACCCCCTGACCAAAATTCTAAACACTCATAGACTGACTGGATCAAATTTTAAGGACTGGTTGAGGAACTACAGAATTATTTTGGGTTCTAAAAAATTGACTCATATCTTGGACCAGGACCCACCTGCCATGCCAGCACGTCCGACTGCTGAACAGAGAGCGTCTCTGAAAAAGTGGATGGATGATGATAATAAAGTCAGGTACTACATGTTGTGTGCAATGTCTGATGATTTGCAGCGGCAACATGAAAATATTTTGACTACCCGCCAAATGTTGGCTCACCTACAAGAGTTGTTTGATGAACAGAGTCGTGCGGCCAAGTATCAAGTCTGTCAAAGACTTTTTAAGGCCAAGATGCATGATGGGCAGTCAGTCTAAGATCATTGTTTGACAATGATCAAGGATCTTGAGGAGCTTAAGAAGCTCGGTATCATCTTAGACAAGGATTTTCAGATTGATGTGATCTTTCAGTCCTTGTCCGATGCATATGGTCAGTTCATCATGAACTTTCATATGCATAAGATGCAATGTACCTTGACCGAGTTAATGAATATGCTGGTTACGGCTGAGCTTTCAATGAAAGGTTCAAAAGGTTTAGTTCTTACTATGGAGTGAACTTCTTCCAAGAGAAAGTCTTTTGGAAAGAAAAAGAAGTCCGTGAAGAAGCAGAAGGTGGATGGCAAGAACAAGAAGACAGGACTGAAGAAGAAGGCTTCTGAAAAGGAAAAGTGTTTCCACTGTCAGTCGAAGGCCATTGGAAGCGAAACTGTCCTCAGTACCTGGCCACCCTGAAGAACAAGAAGGATGGTTCTTCTGGAGGTATGCTCATTATCGAATCGAATCTTACGATTTCTTCTACATCTAGTTGGGTGCTTGACTCTGGTTCTAGTGCTCATTTGTGCACTTCTATGTAGGGTCTTGAGGAGAGCAGGAGGCTGAGGGATAGGGCGATGATCCTACGTGTCGGGAATGGAGCAAGAGTTGCTGCTGTAGTCGTAGGAACCTACCCTCTGTGATTACTGTTAGGATTAGATTTAGTTTTAAGAGACTGTTACTATGTGCCTGTAGCAAGCAGGAATTTGATTTATGTTTCATGTTTAGCACAAGAAGGCTATGTGAGTAGCTTTCATAAGGACCATTGTAACATATTTTATGAAAATAATAAAGTTACAAATGATTTTGTTATTAATGGTCTCTATCAGTTACATGTTGATGTATCTATTTTTAATATTGAGCAAAATGTGAATGTCATAGGAATTAAAAGGCCTAGAGATAGTCTAAATGATAAGTATCTGTGGCACCTAAGGCTAGGTCATATAGCGGAAGACAGGGTTAACAAATTGGAGAAATTCGGGCTACTGAGTCCGTTGACTTTCGAGTCATATCCAGTTTGTGAATCATGCTTTCAAGGCAAAATGACCAAGCTCCCTTTTGTGGGACATGGGAAAAGGGCCACAGACCTACTTGCCCTAGTACATATGGATGTGTGCGGCCCATTTGATGTGCCGGCTAGAGGCAACTTTGTCTACTTCATTATCTTTACCGATGATATGTCTAGGTACGAGTATGTATTTCTAATGAAATACAAGTCTGAAGCCTTTGAAAGGTTCAAAGAATTCAGACATGAGGTAGAAAAACAAACAAGAAAGCCCATTAAGGTTCTTCAATCAGATCGAGGAGGTGAATACCTTAGTCGAAAATTCTTAGACTATCTTAAGGACAATGATATAGTCTCTCAATGGACTCCACCTGGAATGCCTCAACTCAATGAAATTTCAGAACGGAGAAATCGGACCCTATTAGATATGGTTCGTTCCATGATGAGCTTCACAGACCTTCCAGAATTTCTTTGGGGACATTGTCTCATGACAGTAATTTATGTATTGAATAGGGTTCCCTCTAAAATCGTTCCTACCACACCATATGAGATATGGCATGGTAAGAAGCCAAGTCTGAATCATCTCAGAATTTGGGGTTGTCTGGCTCATATCAAGAGACAGTAGACGGACAAGTTAGAGTTCAGATCTTTTAGAGCTCGGTTCATAGGATATCCTAAAGAGTCATTAGGATATTATTTTTATATTTCAGAAGACCACAATGTGATTGTGAGTCGAAATACTATTTTTCTTGAAAAATAGTTTATTCAAGATGGTGGCATCGGAAAGAATAATTAAGCTCAAGAAGAATGTCTCTCAAGAGCAATGAGCTAAAGAACCTGAGGAACCTAATCAATCAGAACCAGTCCTAACACAACCTCTTCCACCTCGTAGATCGACTAGGATTTTTCGTCCTCCTGAAAGGTACTTAGGTACCATACAAGAGGATGTAGAGGAAATGTTCCTCACGGGAAATGGGGTTCATGGTGATGATTCCAAGACCTATGACGAGGTGATATCAGATATCGACTCTGAGAAATGGTTAGAGGCAATGAGATCAGAAATTGACTCGATGCACTCAAACCAAGTCTGGACCTTGGTAGATCCACCTGAAGGTATTGTACCTATAGGGTGTAAATGGATCTTCAAGAGAAAGATAGGTGCAGATGGGAATGTGGAGACATTCAAGGCTAGGCTCATAGCGAAAGGTTATAGTCAGCGTGAAGGCATTGACTATCAGGATACTTTCTCGCCCATAGCCATGCTAAAATCCATCCGCACATTGCTTACTGTTGCAGCCTATTTCGATTATGAAATATGATAGATGGATGAGAAAACGGCGTTCTTAAATGGATATCTTGAGGAAGATATTTATATGGAATAGCTGCTTGGTTTCACATCCAGTGATAATGATCACAAGGTCTGCAAACTGAAAAGGTCCATTTATGGACTTAAGCAAGCATCTCGGAGTTGGAATACTCGTTTCAATGATGTTTGGTTTCATCAAGAACGAGGAGGAACCATGTGTGTTCAAAAGGATCAGTGGGAGTGCAGTTGTCTTCCTCGTATTGTACGTGGATGACATCCTCCTAATTGAGAATGACATTCCCATGTTGACCTCAGATAAAATATGGTTGTCTAAGGAGTTCTCTATGAAAGATCTAGAAGAGGCATCCTTTATACTGGGTATTAAGATCTATAGAGATAGACCAAATAGGATGCTGGAACTTTCACAGAAAATGTACATAGAGGAGGTGCTAAAAAGGTTTAGCATGGATAACTCCAAAAGAGGTTTATTGCCTTTTAGACATGGCATTCATCTCTCCAAGAAGATGTGCCCAAGCACACCTGAGGAGATTGAACGCATGAGCAAGATCCCCTATGCTTCGGTAATAGGGAGCCTCATGTATGCCATGCTATGTACACGGCCTGATATAGCCCATGCTGTGAGTGTCACAAGTAGATATCAGTCGAATCCAAGCGAAGAGCATTGGATTTCTGTGAAATGTATCCTTAAGTACTTGAGAAGGACTAAGGTTATGTTTTTAGTCTTTGGGAATGGAGAACTCCAGATTCAGGGATATACAGACTCAGACTTTATGTCTGATATAGATGATCGAAAGTCGACATCTGAGAGTCTGTTCATTTGCAATGGTGGTGCAGTTAGCTAGAAGAGTTCCAAGCAAACGGTAATTGCACATTCCACTATGGAGGCAGAGTATATTGCTGCATCGGAAGCTGCAAAGGAGGCATTCTGGTATAAGAAGTTTGTCGTAGAGCTTGGAGTGATGTTATCGGATGCCATCCCTCTTTACTATGACAATAATGGTGCCATAGCCCTAGCTAAGGAGCCAAGGTCTCACCAGAAGTCCAAGCACATCGAGTGGCGATTCCATCTGATCCGTGATTACCTCGAAAAAGGTTATGTCGAGGTTAAGAGAGTCAACTCCACAGACAATGTGGCAAACCCGCTGACTAAGCCATTGGGCCAACAGAAGATCGAAGCCCACCTTGAGAAGATGAGACTTAGATATGTAGCCAATTGGCATTAGGTTAAGTGGGAGTTTGTTAGATGTGTGCCCTAGATGCCAGATCGGCTGACACATTCCTGTACAAATCTAAGGGCAAAATTATAATTTTGACTATAAATGAATAAAAAGTTATTCTTCTATCACATTGTGTACATTGTGTCTGTGATACATCCTTTGAGTTAGTGGGAATGTTAATTCATATTTTCAAGAGTTGAAAATTTAAGGCATGAATTTACATAACTAACTCATAAACTACTCCTGACCATAGGATCATCACGAGGATGGTGATCGATCCAAAAGGTTAGTGTACATCGCTTCTTTAGGGTAGATGAATCTTGAGTCTACAGTGTGAAGACACTGGAGTGAGAGTACAGATATTCGTTAAGAACGAGAGTACTGAGCGTGACCACCTCGAGCAGTCATAAGGAAGTCTACCACCTCATCGATGACTAGCTCGATGCTGCAGTTGTGTGTCTAATTTTTTGACCTGAGATGCATCGATGGTTCACCTTGAGTGTGTTATAGTTTGACTACACCATAACTCGATCTCCTAGCCATTCGGAACTCTGAGATGTATGTTGGCTGTAGCATGTTCATTATAGGAACTAGGTCGCACCAAGATGGGATCTATCAACCTCAGTAGATGAGAGGAGTAGTCCTATGATGATCAAAAGATCGAGTCCTTAAATCCATGGCCATGGCAGAGTGAAATAATGGAAAAGAGTTTTCCATTGGATTTCACATCGGACTCGGATCGATCGATTGATTCATATGACTGATGTTGGGTTTGACGAGTTCACCTTAACCCTAATTCAGTCGGAACTCATGATAGAAGAACTCAATCACACAGGTAGCTGCACCAAGAGGTTCGTCTTCAGTTCTGATGGGTTGCCACCATATACTGCTAGGTGTCACTGGTGGATTTTGAGAGCAATTAGAATAATTTTGATGATCGATCATTCTATTTGTCTGAATCAGAAGAGTTCTGGTCCATCGAAAGGAGTTTCGATGATGTCGATGATGAGATCATGACATGTCTCATTATCATATAGAATTGAACCTAACTAGGTCACAAAAATAAGGGTTAGGGTCTAGATGTCATCAATTGGGCTACCCCAATTGATTTGGATAAGATCCAATTAGGTTCAAGGAAATCGTGCTAGCACTCGATTGAGCCTAACTTTCTCCTCGTGTAATCTTTTCTATCTCCACTGAGCCAAATATGATCTGGCTCATCCAGAGAATCTTGGAAAGATTTGTCTCAGTCTAATTGAAGCTTGTCCAGCTCAAAAAAGGCTTGTCTTAATTCATGAGATGAATTTAAGAAAACACCTGCTAATTTCTAGCACCTGCCAATTTTATTTTAGGACATCTGTCAAAAGTTGACATATGGGTCTTAAACTGAAGAGGATTCATTGGAGATTTTTGTAGAGTATCCACATGTCCAAACCACTTCAAATTGGGTACCATAATCAGATTATGGCGTGAGCTCAATTGGTTTTAAGTGGGCGCCCCAAATGGATAAGAACCAAAGAGTCCTGATAAACTTGGACTCTTTGGCGCCACCTTATTTGTGCTTATCCAATGTTGGTGCCAACATAGGAGAGAGCATAGGGATTCTTATCTGATGTGATCAGATGACATCACTCTGCCAATCAAATTTTTTTAAAATTTATTGGAATTTTTTGATTGGTCGAATGATGTGGCACTGCGCAGCATACAGGATCTATATAAACCCTATTGCACCTAGGGTTTCTAGATAGAAATTATTTTATGCAAAAAACCCATTAGCTGCCATCCCCTCCCCTCTTCTCTACATCCTCCCTGCTCTCCTTTCTCCCCTCTTCACATCCAAGAAGTTGGACGTTCATCTGGCAAAGCTACAAGGTGTGGTGATGCCTGGAACAGAAGGCTGCAGGACATCTTCAACAGGCTGCTGCTCCAAATTCAGAAGGAGTTCTGAAGTACTTTTAAATCAGATATTGATATAATTTTTAGAGCATAGAATCATGAAGAGAAGATGATCCAGATCCTACCTGAGTGGATACTAGTAGAGGTCAGACGCTTGCATGGCTACATCAGAACCTCAGGCAGTGCTGCGTTCATCTACAGGGTAATTAGATTACCCTTAAGGTATGTCTATATTTCTCATACTTTTAGATTTAATTTTAGATTTTAAATATTAGATAATAAAATTAGATCTAATAGATATTAGATTTGAAATAGCGTAGGATAAAAAATAAAATTTATTCCACTCCAGATTTGATGAAATCTAGAAGATCCTACACAGGAAAAATGTGGTTTTTTCTTCAGAGAGGATCCTTACTGGTTGCTCATAGCTGCATACGTATCCGATCTCTACAAAAAATTCACTCAAAGCCCCGATTTGATCGATCTTTTGGGGAGTGCTAGCTCACACGAAGCCTTCTTCTTGACTGATCTGGATCCTTTCTTCAAATCTTTGGAACCTTTTCAGAAGTTGAAGATGAATTTCTAGAGGAGTTGAAGAGGTGAAAGAAAGATAGAAAAGAAAATAATTTTTCTTTAATTTATTCTCTCTTCCCAAACCCAAAGAGTTAAAAACCTGAAATTCAAATTTTTGCACACACCCTAAGAGAGAGAACCCTCTGTTGTGATCCAGGTGGTGTGCACAAGGCCCAGGGGACCAAGGCTAAGGCCAAGGTCCATCATTCATGAGGGCTTCATGGAGACTCTAGGGCTAGTTGGGCACTAGGTTGAAAGGCTGTGGGCCTTTCGGATTCTTGAGGTCTAGGTTATGTGGGCCTCAAGGGACCAACTCTTTATGGGCCAGGTCTGGGCCCAGGATAGGTGAGATTAGGTCGAGTCATGGGTGTACATGGGCTTGGGTTAACCTAATCTCCCATAGAGTTGGTCAAGGGAGTTTTGGGTTTGGGTCACTTGACCCTATGTTTATATATACATGTACTTGTATAGGTTGATTAAGCCAAGGAATACAAGAAACTCTTTCTCCCAAGTCTCTCTCTCTCTTCTCCCTCTCTCTCCAGCAATCTTCCATGCACCAAGAGCAAGAAACCCTAGGGTTTCTTGCCGCCAGTCCATAAAAGGAAAGAAAAGAAGGGGAGGCGCTAGCCCCTTCCCCCTTGCAGCCGCCTACCAGATCTGCTCTCCCCCTCTTGCAGGCACCCAAACACCAGGTCCAAGACCTGAAATCTCTTAAGAAGAGATTGATACAAGTCCCTCTCAGATCTGGAGTTGATTTGAGGTCGTTTGAGGTGTGGGTGAGATCTCCATCAATAGATCTACAAAAAGGCTGCAGCAGGACAGATTTGCGAGGTCTGTCTCCATCTATCTTCTTTCCTATCAAGAATTCCTCGATTCAAGATCTATAAATTGAAAAACTTCGGTCCAGGTATGATCTGGTTGGGTACCAGATATTGGATTTTTTAGAGGTGGTTTCAAAGGCGTTCTTCATCTGGAACGAAAGGCTGACGAAGAAGACAGCAACCAGACTGATTTCGTCAAGGGTCTTGGATCGTGTCCAGACGACTCCAGATCTATTCGTTGCTGGTTCTGCTGCACCCAAGGTCCATGGGAGGAGCCGAGATCATACTCCAATAGTTGGTATCAGAGCCACAATGGTGAGGAAGCGGTTCCAAGTGCGAGAAGTTGAAGATCCCAAGTGCTGAAAATTTTCAGCAAGGTACCATCAAGGTATATTCTACACTTCTTGATTTTATATTGCTTGTTTGGCTTGGATCCAGTCATGGGCAGCAATATGAAGGTTGAGTTTGAGAAGTTTGATGGCAAGGAGAATATTTCTATGTGGAAAATCCAGATGGAGGATCTTCTGGTGCAAGCAGATCTGGATCAGACTTTGGATGAGAAGCCTAAGGGAATGACAGATAGACAGTGGGCATCGTTGGAGAAGAAAGCATGCTCGGTGATCAGAGGATGTTTGGCAGATGCGGCGTTGTATTCGGTGCTGGAAGAAAAGACCCCGAAGGGCCTTTGGTCGAAGTTGCACACCATGTACATGGGGAAGAATATGTGCAACAAGCTGATGCTGAAGAAGAGGTTGTACAGTCTTCGGATGCAGGAGGGATCTGATGTGATTGACCACATTCAGAGGTTCGACCAGTTATGCACGGAGTTGGTGAATATCGGGGTGAAGCTGGATGAGGAGGACAAGTCTTTATTGCTTCTATGTTTGCTGCCCGGATCATATGATTCTTTGGTGACTACACTGCTCTACGGCAAGGAGACTCTGGAGTATGAGGACATGGTCTCGGTGCTGAGGTCGAATGAGCAGAGAAAAAAAGTTGACCAGAGATCGGGCTCCCCAGGAGGGTTTGGCAGTAGGGGAGAGGACAGGTAGAGGCAGAGGCAGAAGCAAGTCCAGGGGGCGGTCCAAGTCCAGGAAGGGAAAGAAAGAGGTAAAATGCTTCAAGTGCAACGAGTTCGGGCACTTCAAGCGAGAATGTCCACTATGGAAGAGCAAGAAGGGAGAAAGAAGTGGCTCAGAATCAGTGAGTGCAGTTGCTGGGCAGCAAGTGGAGGATGATCTACTTGTGGTATCAGATGGTCACAGGCATTACACAGAGGAGTGGACACTAGACTCTGCGTGCTCACATCACTACACACCACACAGGTCTTGGTTTGCGACATACTCCAAGACAGATGAGGATCAGTGACTCTAGGCGACAATCATCCTTGCGAGGTGGCTGGGATAGGGACAGTCAGGGTGAGGATGTTTGATGGGATTGTGAGAATATTGACAAATGTAAAGCACGTCCCGGAGCTGGAAAAGAATCTGGTGTCACTAGGCTACTTGGAGCGCAGTGGATACAGCTTCAGCAGTAGGGCTAGAAGCGGAGTACTAAACATCTCCAATGGAGCTATGGTGGTGATGAGAGGTAGGAGGTTGGACAATAACCTCTATCGCATAGAGGGATCTGTGGTGATCGGAGAGTCTGATGCAGCAGCTGCAGCACAGGATCAGGAGGGGACTTATAGGATGTGGCACTACCTCCTAGGCCACATGGGTGACAGGGGGCTGAGGGAGTTGAGCAGGAGAGGACTCATCTCTAATCTGGAGGATGGTGCTACAGGGAAGATCTGTGAGCCTTGTCAGATGGGAAAACAGAGGAGAGTTCAGTTCACCATCAATACAGCCCGCAGTGCAGCCCCTCTGGAGTTAGTACACACGGATGTGTGGGGACCAACCCCAGTTTTAGCTAGGAATGGGGCCAGATACTTCATGACCCTGATTGATGATTTTTTAAAGAAACTCTGGATTTACTTCATGAGAGAGAAGTCAGAGGTCTTCACCAAGTTCAAGATCTGGAGAGCGGAGGTGGAGAAGGAGCAGGGGAGGAGCGTGAAGTGTCTGAGGTCAGACAATGGTGGGAAGTACACCAGCAGAGAGTTCCAGGATTACTGTGAGGAGTGTGGGATCAGGAGACACTTCTCAGTTAGGAAAACTCCACAGCAGAATGGGGTGGCCGAGAGGATGAACAGAACACTTTTGGAAAAGGCCCGATGCATGAGGCTGCAGGCAGGGCTTCCAAAGGCGTTCTGGGTTGACACAGTTGACGCAGCCGGTTACTTGGTCAATCGGTCACCTCACACCAAGTTGGATGGCAGGCTTCCAGAGGAGGTGTGGTCTGGGAGGACAGTTGGGCTGGGCCATCTACGGGTATTTGGGTGCATGGCCTATGTGCACATTGGAGCTGGTGAGCGGAGCAAGCTAGACGCCAGATCACTTAAGACGGTGTTTCTAGGCTATTCTCAAGGAGTCAAGGGATACAGGCTGTGGGATCCCTTGGAAAAGAAGGTCATCATTAGTCGGGATGTGACTTTTGATGAGGAGTCAGTCCTACGGAGGTGAGTAGGCATGGAGGAGCAGCAGGAACAGGAGGAGGTCCAGCAGGGCGCTGCTGGACAGCTTACCTCTTTGATTTTTCCTCTTGCAGGTACTACGGGAGGACATGACATTCAGGTTGAGAACCTACCTAAGGTGTCTCCATAGGTGGAGAGGATTTGGATGGATGATCGAGGTGGAGAGGTCCAGCAGGAGTGAGCTGGATCGAAGACCATTGGCTGTAAATAGGTCTACAGTCGCAAGGACAGAGTGGAGCTGGTTGAGGCCTTGGGACACCAAAGTGGAGATTGTTGTGATCCAGGTGGTGTGCCCAAGGCCCAGGGGACCAAGACTAAGGCCAAGGTCCATCATTCATGAGGGCTTCATGGAGACTCTAGGGCTAGTTGGGCCCTAGGTTGAAAGGCTGTGGGCCTTTCGGGTTCTTGAGGTCTAGGTTATGTGGGCCTCAAGGGACCAACTCTTTATGGGCCAGGTCTGGGCCCAGGATAGGTGAGATTAAGTCGAGTCATGGGTGTACATGGGCTTGGGTTAACCTAATCTCCCATAGAGTTGGTCAAGGGAGTTTTGGGTTTGGGTCACTTGACCCTATGTTTATATATACATGTACTTGTATAGGTTGATTAAGCCAAGGAATACAAGAAACTCTTTCTCCCAAGTCTCTCTCTCCCTTCTTCCTCTCTCTCCAGCAATCTTCCATGCACCAGGAGCAAGAAACCCTAGGGTTTCTTGCCGCCAGTCCATAAAAGGAAAGAAAAGACGGGGAGGCGCTAGCCCCTTCCCCCTTGCAGCCGCCTACCAGATCTGCTCTCCCCCTCTTGCAGGCACCCAAACACTAGGTCTAGGACCTGGAATCTCTTAAGAAGAGATTGGTATAAGTCTCTCTCAGATCTGGAGTTGATCTGAGGTCGTTTGAGGTGTGGGTGAGATCTCCATCAACAGATCTACAAAAAGGCTGCAGCAGGACAGATCTGCGAGGTCTGTCTCCATCTATCTTCTTTTCCATCTAGAATGCCCCGATTTGAGATCTATAAATTGGAGAACCTCGGTCTAGGTCTGATCTGGTTGGGTACCAGATCTTGGATTTTTTAGAGGTGGTTTCAAAGGCGTTCTTCATCTGGAACGAAAGGCTGACGAAGAAGACAGCAACCAAGCTGATTTCGTCAAGGGTCTTGGATCGTGTCCAGACGACTCCAGATCTATTCGTTGCTGGTTTCGCTGCACCCAAGGTCTGTGAGAGGAGCCGGGATCGTGCTCCAACACCCTCCTCTCTATTTTTCACATTATGAACCATGCCCAAACTTCTTTCACATGAAGACCTCTCTTTTGATATCTTATACACACAAAAAAAACTACAAAAATCCCTTTTATAGGTGTATAAGGAGGTGGGGTGAAGAGTTCTAGTGATCCAGGATTCTTACAGGATTCTGCCTCCCTTCATAATTTCACATCCCAAAATATATCAAAAAAAATAGGGAACACCTCTTCTCATATTTTTTTATGATAAATTAGTTCACTAATCTTTCATAAAAAATCTCCTCAAAATATTACATATATAAGGAGAAAAAAATTTATTGGCATGGAGAGGTGATCTGGATAAGAACAGATTCTCATGATAAGAAATATTTTGAAATATAATTTTAGAATCTTTCTTTTATCAAAATCAAATTATATTTGGAAGTGAGATGGAAAAGGGAAAGAACTCTTTGGTGTAAAAAAATCTCATACAAAACAATTTTGTGCATGGAGATATATGGCGTGCAAACTGGATTGGCACAGGGAGAAGAGTCCTATTCCAATAAAGACTCTTAATTTCTTTATTTGAATCAAAATCAAATCACATCTGGTTTAGCCCAAATAAAATATATGAAATCCAATCCAATTAAATTTATAAATTTTTAATCAAATTAAAAATTGATTGAATCAAAATCCTGATCAAATCAGAGATAATTCTCCCTTAGCGATTAGGTCATCTCATAATCTAATCAGATCAAACCTAATTAAATCTAATTCAATTAGATTTTATTTAATCTTCTTTTCTCAATCAAATTAAGCTAATTAGTAATCAATTACTAATTAATCCTTCATTAATTCACTAATACTTGATGAATTAATTTATTGCAACTTTTGTATAAGGTTAACCATCAATCGAATTGATGATTAAGCTCTTGAATGATTCTCAATCATTGATCAGCCACATGCTTAGTCAGAAACTTCTTTTGAGTGTGACCCCATAGGATCGAACCTAAGTTGATAGCACAGAAATATCTTTCTGAACCAATCGATGTAACTATCTAGCAATGATGATCCGACGTCCAGATAGGTCGAATGATGGCGAAGCAACATTCAAGAACCTATTGGTGTATGGTTACCCTATAATTTATCTCTTTGACCCTAATGCTCGAAGATGACCTAAGATTTAACTATCAATCCTAGATAAGTCATCCATATTGTATTTCAATCTTTTTCAAATCCATCACATGGATTATCCAGGATCAGGTTTTGCTAAATTAAAATATACTGATGCATTCTCCTACTAATTCGGAGGGATCAATCTCATCTTGACTCACACACCGACTTGACAAGTACTTGACTGTATCCAAAAATCTTCTATCACTCAATTAAAAACTCAGTTAGTCTGGCATCAAAGTATAGTGAGTTGCTTGTAAATCATCGTGGTGATCTCAAGTCGGAGGGATACTTATACCCATACCCTTTGCGAGCTACTCTTGACAGTAGAGTGCTCCGTAGTAGGTCATGTTCAATGACGATGTACTCCTACATCTCACCTGCATGCCATACCAGTGTCTCCACACCATTTGATTATGAGGACAACCAATGCATATGGTACACAACAACCTACACTTGATATCGCTATCATCTTAGTAATAGCGTATCATTTGGTCGCGAACCAATTTAAAGACTATGCGATAAATCCTCCTTTATTGATCAAAGTAGTCCTAAGGACTTCATCATAACATAAAAATTTGTTAGAAGATATATCTTTATGATAAAAAATATCAAATAACTTTAATTATTTATCAGTTCATATATATTTATAATCAGCACATTCGTCAAACGATTGACTTTAGGACATAATTTCCAACAACTCTCACTTGGACTAAAGTCAATCAGTATAGTATCATATATCCATCTTTGATTTATCATCTCAGAACTCCTAGGTACCAAAGTTTTAGTAAATGGATTAGTCAAGTTCTCCTTTCCGTCGATCTTTTAAAGATTGACGTCACCTTAACAGATTTCTTGAATAAGGTGGTAGTGATATAAAATGCTTGGTAAGCTAATGGGACTTCAACTCCTTGGCATGAGCTATGGCTTCGGTGCTGTATAATACAGCAGCACCATCATCAGAGGATGCCACTCCTAGCTTGTCAGTGAACTTGTACAATCATATAGCTTCCTTGTAAGCATCGAATACTGCAATGCATTCTGTCTTGCAATTTGAATTGCTCCATTATTTAAGGTAAGGATATATTCTAACATATTCTTGCTATTGTTATGTCCAACTAAAAATTGAAATCAAATTCTATAAGTTTTAAGTCAGATTCTCCATAACCGAATCATCGGTCCTTAGTATTTCTCAAATACCTAAGGATGTCCAACCAGTGATTCTAATCCAGATTTTGCAGGTATCCACTCACTATCCTAGTGAGTATACCATATCCGGTCACATACATGATGTAATGATAGAACAAATTCTACTCATAAACATCCTATGTATGTTGGACTGAAGAAATTAAGCAGTCTCTTAGATCTATCTCTATAGATCTTCATCACTAGGATGAGAGATACTTTTCTCAAAATTTTTTATGGAGAACAATAATAACAGCAAAATTTTTATTCTCTATAATGTAAGGAATGTCATTTTCGATTAAGAAAATATCATTCGCATACAAGATAAAAAATATACTCATAAAACTATTAACCCATTTGTATTTGTAGGATTCTTCTTCGTTCTCAATGAAGCCATGTGTTTTGATCACTTATCAAAATATACATTTCAACTTCAAAATATTTAGCATTGCCACAAGAGAAAATATCTCGTTATGGTCAATACCATAATGTTGACAATATCCTTAGGCAACCAGATGAGCTTTGTAGATCTCCACCTTCTCATCTGCACTACTCTAATCCTATAGGAGATCCACTTATACTCTATAGGCATTACCCCTTCGAGTGAATCAATGAGTGTCCATGCACCGTTAACCTTCATGGACTCCATTTTGGACCTATGGCTCCAAGCCATTATTCAGAGTCGAACCTCTGCATGGTATCTATGTAGGTGATCAAATTTTTATTGTTCTCATCGAGTTTAATAGGATTATGTCCCGAATCTAGATACCAAAATTTCTATCTGACGGATGTGGTGCTCTACCAGATCTCCTTAATGGTGCCTCTACAATGGGTTTCAAGTTTGATCTGATCAAATCCAGTTCGATGGGTTCACTAGATTATATCAATTTTTCTACCTGTCAAACTTCATAAGTTCCACATTAAAAGCATTAGTACCTTCACCAAGGTACTTCTTTTCTAAAAGGAATGCCGAACAACTTTTGTTCTTTAGCAAGGTAGAAGTTATATCTCCTAGATTCTTTGAGATACCTTATAGAATAATACATATAGGATCGGGATCCAACCTAATTGGTCTGCAATTGCTTGATATAAACCAAACACTCTCAAACCTTAAGGTAAGAGAATATCGGCTTATGCCTAGTCCATATCTTATATGGAGTTATTGCAACTGATTAATTCAGAATCCAGTTCAGAACATAACAAATAGTCTTAAGAGCATAACCTTAAATAGAGGCTGACAGACTTGTAAATTCTATCATGGATCGAACTATGTCTAATAAAATCGATTTCAATAAGAGAAATCCTATTCTCTTCTAGATATGTCAAAAACTCATCGAAAAGGTATACTCCTCTTGGTCTAACCAAAGAGTTTCAATACTCTTTTAGTTTGTTTCTCTATCTTATTATGAAATCATTTGAACATCTCAAATAATCTAAATTTATGTCAAACATGTTTGTAGATCCAATACATCAGTATATATCAGATTCAGAATATCATTGGCTCGTTCACCTTTTCTAGCAAAAGGTTACTTGGTCATCTTACTAAAGAGATAAGATTAACAGATTGACAATGATTCACAATCATTGACTTCAAGAATTATCTCCAGTTGATCTTATTCTTGTTTAATGATCGAGCCTAAATTACCAAAGGTAGACATTTGTGATATTATCTACTTTAGGGATTGTTTGTTTGATTGTGTACAATACACTAACAGGCTATGACTATTCATAAATGTCATTTCTTAGTTATCCACATGATTTTGATATCATTCATAATAAAATTATAAAATTATTAGACAATAGTGACAATCACTAAAATGATATTGTTGAAATTGAAAATAAGCTTGACGATTCCTAAAACTAGGATTGAAATATAAATTCCAACTCCAACATTTAGAAATCTCTTACTTTATTTTCAATCTTTCTACTAATCTGATGTCATTGCAATAATTTACATAAACTTCTGATATCCAATACCCAGGTAGTAGTATTACAGATAGAGAAATCATAAGGTATTATCATATAAGTACCTTGTTCAGCATCTTTTGCTGATTTCTTAGCTTGTTCGGATCAAGGGACTCTGCTAGACTAGGTTAATCTTAGACTCTTTTGTCAGTTCGAACTCATTAGCCCAAGCACGACTCTTTGCACCTTCTTGTTCTTTTTTTTTCTCAAAGAATTATTGCCACACTGAAGACACATCTTCAGAGGTGCGAAAAAACTCTTTCAATATTTGAAAAAAAAAATTTCACTAAGCTTCATCGAATTTACAACTAAATTCATGTTCTTTGCTACTCTCAATAACACCACATGGTGACATGATCATTTGGCCACTTCTGATAAGTATCTTTGATCATATCATATGTGCTGGATATGAGAACTTCAGGTGCTGGATCTATAATCATATGTAGGATCCATTCATGCTCTAAAACTATTCACAACTTTTGATACCAATTATCAAAGTTGGATCCTATAAATCAGTCACTATCAAATAGTGAATAGAGCAACGTACATCTATCTATAACTGAAAGAAAAATACAAAATCTCTATATTTATAAATTGATTAAGCCTAAAGATTTGGACTTTAGTCTAAAGATTCTTCCACTATTTTATACAAATTGGTAGCCTCTACCTTCAATTCGAGAAATTACCTTAATTTTTTAGTAGGTACTAGAATCCACACAGACTGCATACAAGCTCGAGGATGGTTCGATCAACCCATATACATCTATGGGTAGGTTCTCAATCAATTATTTCTTCAAATAATTTTTAGTAATTAATTTTATCCTAGATTTTATTTCAGTAGACGATAGGCCTCCACTGAAAGTTTCGGTTAAGTCAAACCATTAACATGAACCTATTCAGTATTTCTAACTAATGAATGATCAGGTCTGAGAATGGCTTTATCAACCCAACCATCATCAAATAATACAACAGAGTCATCACATGATGAATGATAATTCTATCATTCAGAGAGAACACCAGACGGATGGTGCCTGCAATATCAATCAGAAATAATAGACCCATTATCATTCACCTTAATGGGAGGCTATGATCTAGTTATCCCCATAATTAGCTCATTTTATAGATCTAATAATTTTGAGAATTTAAGAATTAGTTAGAGAAGAGATGAGAAGAGGTCAATCAGTAAACCATAATTCTCTCACTGACTTTACTAAGTCATTGAATTGGATCAGGGTCATACTAGTTGAAATGGCACCTAGATCAGTCACACTGATCAACCTTAATGGCATGGGTCAACTCGAATCACTTAGCAGTCTAATCAAGATATAATTCATTAAATTGGTCAGATAAGTGAGATCGATGGGAGGATCTACTAAGCTTGCCTTAGACACCATTGAAATGGCCAGGTAAGTCACATCCAATTAAAAACCATCGATCAAAATGCCATACTTATCTTAGACACCAATTGATTAATTAGTTTCGATTTGATCAACCTAATGATTCGGGTTCAACCATTGAGCGTCAATCAAGGTCTATTTGGTCTAATTAAAGATATGGACTTGATCATCTACAACTATTATATTAATTCTAGAAAAATCTTGATTTAATCTAATTCAATATTTGGTTAGATTTAATCAATTTTTCTAGTTAGTCTATTAACTCTTTGATTCTAACCTTAGGTCTAACCCAATTAAAAGGATTTAATTTGAGCTAACCCATGCCCTCATGTTTTATGTGAATAACATTAGATCTTTAATTCATAATTCTAGATCTAATCGATTCTGTACTTAATTCTCAATTAAGTTCAACATCAATATGGGTTTAGGTTATGGTTTGAAATAATTTCAACCTTTTATTTTGTAAATAATTTATAATAAATTTTATGTAAAGATTTTTTTATTCTAAAACTGGGTCAACTCAATCAACATTAAGCCGCTACACAAGGAGATTAGATCAACTCAGTTCAAAACTGAATCAGCTCAGTAATTGTGCGAGCACGTTTCATATCTGAAAAATCTTACATAATTCTAAAATAAAATCAATGATAAATATCTTTTTAGATCATATCTAAACTTATTTATGATTCAAGATTTTATTTTCTCATGATTCAAACAATTTGAATCACATAGATTAGATGTCTTACATTTCATACAACTTTGTATCATATACGACAAACCTAGAGTTTCAAGATCTAGAATTTTATAGAAAAGTAAGTTCTTTTTTTTGCATTCTTCTTCATGGGATCTAATCACATGGCACCCCTACACATCATAAGAGTACCCAATCGAATGGAAAGAGAGGATCTTTAAACTCTTCTTGCTCCTATGACTGGACGGCCTAGTGATCAACCCAATCTAAGTACTTGCTAATCGGATCATCTAATCTAATCACATATTATATATGCTTGAATTTAGATCTAATCTAAATTATATTAGATCTAATTACAATCTTAAATCATATCTAAATCAGATCATAAACATCACATGCATGATATAAAATCAGATTTTATTGAAGATCAGCACAAATTAGGACAACCTTTTTACTGTGAGGGATAAACCCTACAGTAGGACAACCTTATATTAGTTTGTGTGATCAACCATTAATTAAATTTAAATCTAAATATCATATATCAGATCTAAATAAAATTAAATTTTAGATTTAATATGCACATAAATCATGTCATAACGAACCTGGCTCTGAACCCACTGTTGGGATGCGTAGGTGATTTCATGCATGTATTTCGAAATTTTTTCAAAAAATTATAATGAAAGATAATTAGATTAATCAAATTAATCTAAATATATATGATCTAATCAATAAATCAACCTACTCTAGGATCTATGATATGATATATTGCATATAAAATCTAAAAAATATTGAAATAAAATCAGCATGTACGCATGTGAGCAGTTGATCACATCTACTTCTAATCTGAGTTCAGAACTTGATACCTTTGCATGGGTTGATGATCTTCACTATTGAGAATATGATGGAGAGGATCCTTGCTGGCTGCTCATAGCCGCACACGTGTCCGACCTCTACAAAAAATCCACTCGAAGCCCTGATCTGATCGGTCTTCTCGGGAGTGCTAGCTTGTGCGAAAATCTTCTTCTTGGTCGATCTAGATCTTTTCTTCAAATCTCTGAAATCTTTTTAGAGATTGAAGATGAATTTCTGAAGGAGATGAAGAGGTAAAAGAAAGATGAAGAAGAAAATAATTTTTCTTAATTTATTCTCTCTTCCCAAACTCAAAGGATCAAAAATTTGAAATTCAGGTTTTTGCTCACACCCCAAGAGAGAGGACCCTCCTCTATTTTTTACATCATGAACCATACCCAAACTTTTTTCACATGAAGATCTCTCTTTTGGTATCTTACACATATAAAAGAAACCACAAAAGCCCTTTTATAGGCATATAAGGAGGTGGGGCGAAGAGTCCTAGTGATCCTGGACTCTTACAGGATTCCACCTCCCTTCACAATTCTACATCCCAAAATATGATAAAAAAAATATGAGATGCTCCTTTCCATATTTTTTTAAGGTAAAATAGTTCTCTAACTAATATTTCATAAAAAATTTTCTTAAATGTTACACATATAAGGAACAAAAAAATTATTGGCATGGAGAGGTGATCTGGATAAGAACAGATTCTCCTGATAAGGAATATTTTGAAATCCAATTCTAGAACCTTCTTTTTATCAAAATCAAATCAAATTAGGATGTAAAATGGAAAAGGGAAAGAACTCTTTGGTATAAAAAAATCTCACACAAAATAATTTTGTGCATGGAGATATATGGCATGCAAACTGGGTTAGCGCAAGAGAAGAGTCCTATTCCAATAAAGACTCTTAATTTCCTTATTTGAATCCAAACCAAATCACATCTGATTTAGTCTAAATAAAATATATAAAATCTAATCTAATTAGATTTATAAATTTTTAATCAAATTTTAATCAAATTAGAAATTGATTGAATCAAAGTCCTGATCAAATCAGGGATAATTCTCCCTTAGCGATTAGGTCATCTTATAACCTAATCGGGTCAAACCTAATTGAATCTAATTCAATTAGATTTTATTTAATTCTCTTTGCTCAATTAAATTGAGATAATTAGTAATTTAATTACTAATTAATTTTTTATTAATTTACTAATACTTGGTGAATTAATTTATTACAATTTTGCATAAGGTTAAACATCAATCGAATTGATGATTAAGCCCTTGAATGATTCTCAATCGTTGATCAGCCATATGATGAGTCAGAAATTTTTTTTGAGTGTGACCCCATAGGTTCAAACCTAAGCTAGTAGCACAAGAATATTTTTCTGAACCAATCGAGGTAACCATGAAGCAATGATGACCCGACGTTCGGATAGGTCGAATGATGGTGAAGCAACATTCAAGAACCTATTGACGTATGATTATCGTATAATTCATTCTTTTGATCCTAATACTCGAGAATGATTTAAGATTTAACTATCAATTCTAGATAAGTCATCCATATTATTTTTCAATCTTTTTCAAATCCATCACATGGATTATCTGGGTCCAGATTTTGCTAAATTAAAATATACTGATGCATATCTCCTACTAATTCAAAGGGGTCAATCCCATCTTAACTCATGCACCAATTTGACAAGTACTTGACTGTACCTAAAAATCTTTCATCACTGAATTAAAAACTTAGTTAGTCCAACATCAAAGTATAGTGAGTTACTTGTAAGTCACCATGGTAATCTCAGATCGGAGAGACACTTATACCCATACCCTTTGCGAGCTATCCTTGACAGTAGAGTACTCCGCAGTTGGTGGCATTCTATGATGATGTACTCCTACATCTCACATGCATGTCATACCAGTGTCTCTACACCATTTGGTTATGAGAACAACCAATGCATATGGCACACAACGACCTACACTTAATATCGCTATCGTCCTAGTAATAGCATGTCATTTGGTCGCAAACCAGTTTAAAGACTACGTGATAAATTCTCCTTTATCGATCAAAGTTGTCCTAAGGACTTCCTCATAATATAGAAGTTCATTAGAAGATATATCCTTGTGATGAAAAATATCAAATAACTTTTATTATTTATCAGTTCATATACATTTATAATCAGCACAATCATCAAACGATTGACTTTAGGACATAATTTCCAACACTTAAAGCCAGTGGAAAAATATCTTGCATCAAAATATGCCCACATGACTTTTAAGATTTGAAAATTTTCACTTTTTGAGATTTACACATATTGAAATATTTGATGCATAGCCATCAAGAATCTTGATATTTTTTTGAAATGTTAGAATAAGATCTTTCTCTCGATTGAACATTGCATAACATACAGGAGGTATATAAACTTCACCATTAGCAAGCTCTTTCGGATGAAGCTCATGTCTTATACCCATCTCTTTCAAATCTAAACATGCTTTTAAGTTATCTATACTCTTTCCATCAATATTTAATAATGCTCCAATTAAATTATCATAAATATTTTTTTCTATATGCATCACACCAAGATTATGCCTGAGAAGATTATACTCCGAATACGATAAATAAAAAAAATACTCTTTTTTTTTCATAACTACTTAACAACTCTATGTGTAGATGTCTCCATTGTGTCATCATCATTTTGATTTTCATCTGTACAATTATCATTATTGTAAAAGTAATCAGTATCATCAAACACCTCTACATCAAGATTGTGAGTAATGACATTCTCTGTCAGCTCTTCATTCGTTGACCTTTCAACATATTTCTTTTTTTTTTCTTAAATTACTTGAAAATCTTACCATACCTGTGATTGATGCTATACATTTGTATAAGAACCTTAGTTTGATATAAGGGTATAGGAGCATATTGCAATTCTATAGTACCATCAAATATATCTTGTTAAAATCGAAATGGATGGTTGGCTTCCAACCATCGATGATGGCCCATATAGCAGAACTTTTCTCCATATTTTAATCAATGTGAATGGATAGAATCCCTGTAAGAGGGATATACAATATGTTTTTTTGTGCTCCATCCAAATAAATTGGCATATACAGAAAAATCATTGATAGTCCAAATAAAAGCTGCCCTCAATTTGAATGTTTGACCACTATACAAGTATCAAATGCATCGATATCCTCCCGTAGATATTTCAATTCCTCTATTAAAGGTTGCAAAAGGATATCAATATCATTTCATGGACCATTATCACCTGAAATAACTATTGACAAGATAACTAAAGGCTATTTTGCATACATCCATGGTTGCAAATTATATAAAATCAGAATGACTGGCCAAGTACTATAAATAGAACTTAATGTCTAAAATGGATTGAAACAATTGGTAGCTAAACCTAACTTAATGCTGTGAATATCTGAGGCAAAATTAGGATGCCTATCATCAATGCTTTCCATGCTAAACTATCCAGTTGGGTATCTTAACATTTCATCTTTTGTATGACCTTCATCATGCCATCTCATCAATGAAACCATCTTCGACGATGCATAGATTCTTTTCTATCTAGGCATAAAAAAAAAGTAACGCAAAATTTTAGCCAATTTTTTCTTACTCTGAGAAGAATCTACTTCATTCAATACATTATCCTTATCTTCTTTATATGATGCCTATCGTGAAGATCCACAGACATTGCATGATTTTTGGTTAGTATTTTCATCTCAGTGTAACATACAATCATTTAGACAACTATGAATCTTCTCATATCCAAGATTCAATTTCTTTACTAATTTTTTTTCTTCATACGAAGAAGTTGGCAAAGCAGTACCTTCAAAAAATGCATCCTTTAATAATTAGAGCAATATAGTAAAACTCCTACCAAACCATCTATTCAAATATTTTAAGTGAAATAGATGCACAAGAAAAGAAAGTTTTGAAAAGTTCTTACAATCCAGATATAGCTCTTGATCACAATCGTTCAATAAATTGTGATATTGATGTTCTATCTCATCATTAGATAAATGCCAAGGCCTCTCAACATGTATAGGATTAGTAAATATAGACCCCTCAGGCATCACACATGTTTCTTAAACTTCACTTAAATCTCTTAAATATTCAGCACCAAATCACAAAGCATCTCTGTGCAAACCCATCATATCATCTTCTCTTATTGGATTTCTTTATACATTACTGGTTCCAATATCAGATTTATGTTCTGTATGTGAGGATTGATTATATGAAGATGGCAACATAGATTCTCTATAAAATATCCATTCAGTATATCCTCTTATAAAATCATTTCACACCAAATATTCTTTGATAGTTTGTAGATCGAGAGAAGAATTATTTACATATTTTTGGCATGAAAAAAAATCTTTCCATTCATTAATCCTTTCTAAATAGCAAACTTAATGAAATTTTGCACTCCTTCAAAATATTCTTTACGGGACCTTGGCTTGTTTATCCAACTTTGTCCATTATATGAGAACAATAACTGAATAACCATTTACCTAATAAAGTTATACAAGTAAAATATTAATAAGCTCTTCCCACAAAAAATAAAAAATTCAACCTTACATATTGTTATAGTAACACAAAGTCACATCTGTAATTCAATCAATTTGCTGCCTCTTAATGAAATAAAAAAGAGTCTTTAGTTTAATCAAAGACCATGACATCAAACTGAAATGCACCATAAAAAATTCAAAAATGCAACCATCTTTCACTGCAAGCATATTCAGTCAAACATTAAAAGTGGATGATTTCAGAGATAATAATATCTAGTCGACAATTACAATACGAACTATGAGATTAGGGAGTGGTTGTGGTATATATAACAGTCATCTAACTGCTATGTGATAGATTTAAGCTCCTCATTTCCCACAAAAGTTTTTTTTAATATCGTTTTCCTTTACTTAAAATATCCCTTTACACCTTCATCTCTTCTAAATATTTGATAAATATCCAAAATCAGAAATTTTTGCTTGTGCTGATTGTGTCTTCAGTCCTAATGTGGCTAATAACTTGTGGCAAAGAAAATATGTTTTTGTTACTATAGCAATTGTAGTTTAATTCCATAATGTCATTGTACGTATATAATAAACATGGCTAGAAACTTTATAAACTTCATAACCGCTCTAGTTGTCTAATATAACCTTATGATATTTTTTTAAAGCAAAAGTGAAAAATGACTTTTTTATGATAGTTATCAGCAGCCATTTTAATAATATGAGATAGTGTCACACCTTCGATCTGAGATCATGAGTCAAGAGTCATGACAACCACCATATCTCATAGAGAACTTTCTCGATGAGCATACAAGGTATCTCATCATGATATCATAAAGCAATAGAAGAATAAAATTTAAATAATTAATATTCAACTTTAATTTAAATAACTAAATCAAATATCTTACAAATAAAATTTCATAATTTTTTATCAATTTTTAATAAATTTTAATCTAAATAAAGATATCAAATTTTGCTTCTAATTCACTCTCGCATATTGAAATCTCAAGTCAAGCTAGTCCTCTGAATTTGAAAAAATAGTAAAATATAGAGTAATGAGCTAGACAGTCCGGTAAGTAATATATACTTTAATTGGATAAATCAAGGAATAATAATATACTAAAAATAAGCATACAAAATGTATCAATTCAAAACATACATCACTAATCATATAAGATCCATGCAAATTCACTTTCATTCATAAATCAAATTCTTTCAAAATATCACATTCACCTCGACAGACATGAACTAAATCAAAATACTAGTGCATAACTCTCACTAGCAGGGTATCACCTTTCCAATGTTTAACTGTCCCATTGACAGGGTATCAAAGTACCAGCATACAACCCTCATTGATAGGATATCAGAGTACCAACATTTAACCACCGCACTGGTGAGGTATCAAAATAATTATTAGTGTCTAATCCCTCCACTAGTATGGGATAAAAGTATCAGCATTTAACCCCCACTGACGAGGTTCGATATATAGTCAAGCTGTGAGTCAAAATCTATCTCAAATTAAAATACTTTTTTATATTCAAATTTAAAAAGTTCATAAACCATGCAACATCAAAATCAATCAGACAATCCATATCAAATTCAATATGTTTGATCATAAATAATTTAATATTTCAAAAAAGAGTATATTCAATAATTCAAAATACATGCATTAGATTCATAAATCATAAATAATCTAATATAGAAAATATTTATAATTTATCGATGAATTTAGAAAAAAAGTCACATTACTTACATCACAAGTGAAACTAACCAATCGATGAGATTAATTTTGAGATTCTCCTCCAGAACTCATCATAACTGCATTAGAAAGTTACGTATCTGGTTGTGTAAGAGCATAGACCCTTTCTTGGTTTCGGGGTTCCACGTTTCCATCTTAATTTTGTTCAATTATCGGAGTAGACTGACTCCCTAATCTTTATGGGCATTTAGCTATTTTGTGGCCCTTCTGACGACAATCAAAGTATGTACCAGTGTTCTAGGGATAATCTTTTTTACCATGAGCCATATCACATCTGAAATACTTAATGCTATCAATCGACTCAGAATTGTTACTTATGGATCTCTTGTTTGAACTCTTAGTATTTTTACTATTCTAATCTTGAGATTCATTTGACCTATTCTTTTCTTTTGATTTCTTTCTCTATCTACACGTTCTTCATTGACTTCTCTTTCAATTTTGAGTACTTTATTTACTACATCAGCATAGATAATCAATTCATATGGTACGACTTACTTTCAAATTTCATTTCTTAGTTCCATCTCAAATTTATGAACTCATTCTCACTCACTATCTGCTAATTTTGGAGTAAATTTAGCTAGCACTATAAATTTAGCTTCATGTTCAACCACACTTATACTTCTTTGCTTCAAATAAATAAACTTTTGTTCTTTTTGAGTTCTCACACTCTGAGAAAAATACTAGTCATAGAAAGAATATACTTTTAGAGAGAGAAACTTATGGAGATAGAAAGTGATATTTTTTAGAGAGAAAGAAGAGAGAGAAACTAGAGAGAAAGTGGAGATTCAAGCTCAGAGAAGGGAGAGAGAGAAGAGAAATTAACACTCTCTCTTCTTTCCTTTTTTTTCTTTTTCTTTTTCTTTTTTCTTTTTTTTTTTTCTTTCTTTTCTTTTTTTTCTTCTTTTCTTCTCTTTCTTCCATGGTGAAATAGGGGATTTGTTTCCCTCTTTTCTCTCAGAATAGGTTAGCACTACCGTCGGCACGGTTGTGACCAACAATGGGTAGGGCTATGATAATGTGGCCCAAAGATCTCAGACCAACAGTCGATCATGACCACTGGCACCAAACAATCCCAAAGAAGGGGGACAAAAACCAAAGAAAATAGTGGGTCTTTGAAATCGATCAGAGCCCTTCCCTTTCTAACTAAAATTCAATGATAGCTGGCTTGAACCTTAGCCTATCAACAAATGAAGAAAGGGAGGAGGGTTTTCAGCCTCTTACCTAGCTTCTCTAGCAGCTTTTAGGCTGAAATTTGATGAGCTCAAGGAAAGGAAGAAGAAGGGAAACTCCGGTGACCTCTTCAAATTTGGCCTCGATCGTTGATGGAAAGAAGAGGAAAACCCTCTTCCCTTTAAATAGGGCTGGAGGGGAGGAATTCCACTTCTCCTCGGTGGTGGATTTCTGACTCTATTTAGGAGTTGTTTAGGAAAAGAAGACTCCTTACAGGAGTCTCCTCTTAAATCATTTTATTTATTTTTTTCCTTTTTTCTTGCTTTAAGATATGTGTAGATCTTGCTTTAACAGTTGGGATATCACTGACAGTGACATAATGCCATTTGAAATTTTGGATAATGAATTATAATAATATAAATTACTTATCATGATGTAATAATATTAATTAAAAAGTCCAAAGTGATTGCATCATTTATTGGGTGTTGGCTACTATTTATAATCACAGCAATCACAATACATTCGAGCTAGTATTGACTGATCTAGTGTAAACTCAATGTTCCTTAAAGAATATATGGTTTATACTCATAAAATTTCTTCACAAAAAAAATATGAAAAATCTGATTTTCCATGTTCGGGTTTCGCAATGATAAACACTAAGATAATCAGAAAGTTTGCCTTCTCTTCCTCTCATGAGCATGTTGAGGTGTACAAATTATAACCATAGCTTTTTCTTTAAACAAATTTCAACAAATTTATTTATCTCCACTGGAGACTTCTTACATAAAATAAAAACCATGAAGACCCCAAGAGTCCTATGTTAGAAACATTAATCCCAAGGCACACTTTTTCCTAAAGAGTAATTCTTTGTGCACCGCATGCGGTGTAGCAAAATTAACATGGAGCACACCGTCCAATCATATAGAACCATGTAGCACAACTAATAATGAGACAGATATTAAATGCTACTCAATTTTTTTTCATCAAATTTTTCATGATGAAAATATCTTTTTCCTTTATAGAATAAAGAATGAACAATATTATTACTTTCTGATGCCTTATATGACTTATTATAAATATATATGATATCCTAAATAATATATATAACTTCTTGTATCTTTATGATGTCTTAAATAATATATATAACTTTCTGATATCTTGTATGATTTTTTATGAATATATATGATGATATCTTGAATAATATATATGACTTCTTGTGAATATATATGATTTTGTAATATCCTATATGACTTTTTATGAATATATATGATATCTTGAATAATATATATATTTTTTTATAAATATATATAAAATTTTAAATAATATATATGACTTGCTAATACCTTATATAACTTTTTATCAGTATATATGATATCTTGAATAATATATATGACCTTTTGAACAATATATATGACTTCTTAATACCTTATATGACTTTGTAGTATCATATATATTGATAAAAAATTATATAAGATATTAGAAAGCTATATATATTATTCAAAATATTGTATATATTATAAACAATTATATAAGATATTAAAAAGTTATATATATTATTTAAAATATCATATATATTCATAAAAAATTATATATATTATTTAAGATGTCATATACATTCATAAAAAATCATATAAGGTATTAGAAAGTCATATATATTATTTAAGATGTCACATATATTTATAAAAAGTTATATATATTATTCAAGATGTCATATATATTCACAAAAAAATCATACAAGGTGTTAGAGAATCATATATATTATTCAGAATATCATAAAGATACAAGAAGTTATATATATTGTTCAAGATATCATATATATTCACAGAAAGTCATACAAGGCATTAAAAAGTAATAATACTATTCTTTCTGTATTCTATGGAGGGAAGGATATTTTTATCATTAAAAATTAAAGAAAAAAAGTAGAGTGATATTAAATATCTATCTCATCATTAAGTATGCTATGTACTCTAATGTAATTCGATGGTGTGCTCCATGTCAATTTTATTGCACCGCACATGATGCATAAAGACATTCTCTTTCCCAATAGAGATACCTTGAAATTCTTAAACTAGGAGATTCCTATTCTAGTCAAGTTCCAACTTGAAAATCTACTAAAAGAGGGGGGGATGGGAAGGGGAAAAGTGTAAACAAAAGCTACCTAAAATGCCAATTTATATGTAGTTCAACATCTGATCAAATAGTTACCTTAATATTTTTAGTTTTTTATAGATATCAAACATAAAAAAAAACCTCTAACTATAATGAAGAAATTTAAATATTGATGTTTTATTATACATCATATTTTGGTTTCAAAAACTATATACATTCTCCATGTGGTTATTCTAAAGTTGCCTTGTATTGTTGATTCACACAAGAAACTTAAAAAAAGGGCTCATTGGATACCCATAATCTATGCAAGAATATGGTCCTAGTCATCTAAACATTCAGTTAAAGATTTTAAACACCTAATCTGATGTCTCCAAAATAAGAAGAGAAAGGTCCTTGACAATATTAGTCGGATAGTCATCATATGGAAGTGCAAGTAAAGCAATTTCTTTCAAATGAGACACTGCAAGCAAAATCAAATAGAATGCTTAACCTAAATCAGAATTCCAAGCAACATATACCTGCTGAGCAGTCTCTTGGTCTGGAAAGTCAGTGATGGCCTCCGTTGATGCCTTTTTGCATCACAATTTATCAACGCTTTAAAGCATCATAAGATGGTGATGCTTTTAAAAAGTGTCGGTAGATAAATGCTCTATTTGAAGATTGCCAATGCTTCCCCCTAGCATCGGCACTATTAAGTCAGCAATTCATCTTTTTTCTATAGTAGAAGAAGGAGATGAAGATGAGGAGATGGCACTTATAATAAGGAGGTTCAAGAGATTCATGAAGAAAAAAAAGGCAGAACTTCAAGATAGGAAGCCATTCTCTAATGAAGAAGCAAGCCAAGAAAGAAAGAAGGACAAAGATAAGGAGCTACCTATCTTTTTTGAATGTAAGAAGCCACGGTACCTTAAGGTAGATTATCCCCTAATCAAGAAATTATCCAAGAAGATGAAGAAAAAAGCAATGATGGCAACTTAGAGTGATAATAAGGAGTTTAGTTCAGATGAGGAAGCTCAAGAAGAGGTGAACCTATGTCTCACAGCTAAAGAAGAAGAGATAAAATTTAAAACTCAATTTGATTTTTCATTTGATGAATTGCAAGAAGCTTTTTATGATTTAATTATTGAACTTAAAAAGCTTAGTTTGAAAAATAAAAATCTTAAGATTTCAAATCAAACCTTTATCAAAGAAAAAGAAGAGCTTTTGAAAGAGAAAGAATATGTTCTTAAAGAAAATTAGGATTCAAAGAAAAAAGTTGAAAAGTTTAAGCTCATTGATGAAAAATTTATCTGTAGTTCTAAAAAACTGTAAATGCTATTAAGTAATCAAAGAGCTGCTTTTCATAAGGCATGTCTTGGATTTAAACCACAAAAGAAATAGAAATTCATGAAGAACCTTTTTGCCAAAGAATCATCCTCTATTTCTAAATCATTACATGTGTCAGTCGTGGAAAAACTAGACATAAAACATATACTTATAATTTTAGAAAATTAAATAATGGATAAAAAATTAGAAAGGTTTGGGTTCCAAAGAGAAACATTGCTACTAATCCAAAAGGATCCAAAATGACTTGGGTACCTCAAGTTTTTACTTAATTTATATTTGCAGATATATCTTGTAGCCAAGAAAAAGAAAGAAAAATGGTATATTAAAAGTGGTTGCACATGGCACATGATGGGTGATAGGATAAAATTTATCATCTGAGAGGCAAAGGAAGGAGTGGTGACCTTTGGCGACAATGGCAAAGAATACATCATTGGTACTGGAAACATATGTATCACTCCCTCTACTTACATAGAGATTGTATTGTTAGTAGATGGCTTAAAGCATAACTTATTATGTATTAGCCAACTTTGTGATATAGGTATTAAAGTAGTTTTTGAATCTTTAATGTTCATTATGTCTAGCCTCCTTAAGATAATGGTATCATTCTTATTGGACATAGACATGAGAATGTCTGCATGATAGATCTAGATGATCATTCCATAAAGAATGATCAATATCTAGTTACAACGAATGCAAAAATCAATGAGACTAGCTGGTTATGGCATCATAAACTAAGACATACTAGCATAGATTTTAATCTCAAAATTAATTAAAAGAGATCTTATGAAAGATTTGCCAAAATTAGAATTTGAAAAGAACTAAATTTATAATGCATGTCAAATTTGGAAAACAAACTAGAAGTTTTTTTAAATCTAAAAATTTAGTTTCAACTTCAAAGCCCCTAGAACTACTTCACATGAATTTATTTGGGCCTACTAGGACCACAAGCCTGGGAGAAAAAAGATATAGACTTGTGATTATAGATAATTTTTTCAGATTTGCTTAGATTTTATTTTCAGCTCAAAAAGATAAAGCTTTTTCAGTATTTACTAAGTTTTATCGAAAAGTATCAAATGAAAATAATTTGATCATTATTTGTATTAGAAGTGACCATAGAATCAAATTCAAAAATTAATATTTAAAAATTTTTTGTAATAAAAAGGGTATTGAATATAATTTTTCTACTCTTCGAATATTTCAACAAAATAGGATTGTTGAAAGGAAGAACAAAACTTTAGAAGAAATGGCCCGTACCATATTGTATGAGAGTAATCTTCTAAGATACTTTTGGGCTGAAGCTATCAACATAGTATATTACACTTTAAATCGAGCTTTAATCTGACCTACTTTAAAGAAAGCCCCATATGAACTTTGAAAAGGAAGAAAACTAAATATCAACTATTTTCATATTTTTGGATGCAAGTATTTCATTCTAAATAATAAAAAAATAATCTAAAAAATTTAATACTAAGTCAGATGAAGGTACCATTTAGGGATACTCATCATCCAACAAGACTTATAGTCTTCAATAAAAGAACATATGTTGTTGAAGAATTTATCCATGTTATTTTTGATGAACCTAATGATCTATCTTCTAGAAAAGAAGATATTGCTAATGATGATGTAGGTATTTTAGACAAAACAATGAAAAAGCTCTCTATCAAAGATACTTTAGCCCATGATGATAAAGAAGATAATAAGGAAGCTGATGGTAAAGAAGAAAGTAATGAGAATGACCAAGATAAGAGCTTGCCCAAGAAATGAAGGTATGCATATGGTCATTCTAAGGATCTCATTATTGATGACCAACACAAGGGGTAAAAACTCATTTCTCTTTAAAAAATATTATAACCATTTCATTTTTGTATCTCAAATTGAACCTAAAATAATTGAAGAAGCTGAAAATGATGCTAATTGGATAAATGCCATACAAGAAGAGTTAAATAAATTTGAAAGAAATAAAGTCTAAACCTTAGTTGATAGACCAATTGATCACTCAATAATTGAAACTAAATGGGTATTCAAAAATAAACTAGATGAAAATAGAATAGTTGTAAGAAATAAGATTAGACTAGTAGCTAAAGTATATAATTAAGAAGCGGATATTGATTTTGATGAAATTTATGCACCTATTGCTAGATTAGAGGCAAATAGACTATTAATTGTATTTGCATGCTTTATGGATTTTAAATTATATTAGATGGATGTTAAAAGTATTTTTTGAATAGATTTACCTTAGAGAAAGTTTATGTTGAATAATTTTCTGATTTTGAAAATCATGCTTTGACAAACTATATTTTTAAATTGTATAAAGCTTTATACGGTTTAAAATAAGCACCCTATGCATGGTATGGAAGATTGAATAAATTTTTACTTAAAAATAATTTACTAAAGGTAGTGTACATACAACATTATTTTTAAAAAAAAGAAATGATAATTTACTGGTTGTACAAATATATATAGATGATATTATATTCGGTACTACTAATAATTCTCTTTGTCAAAATTCTCAAAATTAATATTGAGAGAGTTCAAGATGAACATGATGGGAGAGCTAAACTTCTTTCTCAGACTCCAAATTCAGTAAATCAAGCAAAAAATTTCATCAACCAAAGTAAATACATCAAAAAAAATAATCAAAAAATTTGGGATAGAGGCTACTAGCCCTCTTGATATGCTCATGAGCCCTTCATGCAAACTTGACAAGAATGAAAATTCTAAGAGCATCGATCACAAAATCTATATAGATATTATTGGATCATTACTATATCTTACTGCTAGTAGATCAGATATAATGTTTGGTATATATATGTGTGCTAAATATTAAGTAAATCCTAAAGAATCACATCTTTTAGCTGTAAAAAGAGTTTTTAGATACTTAATGGATACTTGTAATGTAGGTTTATATTATTCTAAAAATTTTTTATTGATTTGATTGCATATTCTGATACTGATTTTGTTGGTTGTAAACTAGATAGAAAATGTACAAGTAAAAGTTGCCAAATTTTAGGTATAAACTTAATCTCTTGATTTAACAAGAAATAAAAAGTAGCACTATCCATGGTGAAAGCTGAATATATTGTAGTTAGAAGTTGTTGTACTTAAATTTTATAGATTAAGCAACAACTAAAAGATTATGGCATTGAATTGAATAAAATATCCATAAGATGTGAAAATACAATCGTAATCAATGTAACTAAAAGTCCTATTAAACCCTCTAAAACTAAATACCTTGAGATAAGATACTATTCATTAGAGATCATATCCTTAATGATGATATATTGCTTGATTTTGTTTGTATTGATTAACAATTAGCTGACTTATTCATCAAACCCCTAAGTGAAAAAATATTTAGCATGATTAGAAGAGAACTAGGTGTTTGTAACCCTTTTGGCTAAAATCCCATTGATTTTTCTTGAATTTCTTTCATTTATTGATAATCCAAATTCCTTAATTATCTTCAACACAAAATCTATCTAATCATCTCCCTTTGAGCCAATCCTAGATTGTGTTGTTGGTTTTTCTCTCAAAAAATCAAAAAAATTTCTGTGCTTGAGCTCAAGTCAACTCGAGGGGAAGTTCGAGTTGACTCCCACTCGAGTTTATTCAAATAGGGTTCTTGAGTCGATTCAAGGTTGGATCTATGGGTTTTTAACCATGAATCTTCTTTGTGCTTTCACTTTCCTTTTCATTCGAACAATGCCCAAATCTCTCCAAAACCTTCTTTGACTCTCATAGAGACCTACACCTATCCATTCCCTTCTAATTCATATTTTCCTCATGCAGAATGGGGCCAAGGAAGTAGTTAGCCTATCACTGCAAATGACCATGAGTTGAATCCGAAGTTGAGTGCCATTCAAAGCACCGCAATGATCCATCTCGCCATGAAAAGGCTTCGGCTCGACCATCTCTAGCACCTCCTCCATCACTGGTGGATCCTCTCAGTGATCGCACCATCACAATAGGCCATAGGATCAATTTTTGATTTCTTGATCGAGAGGAGTTTCGTGCTGGGCAATGGATCAGGCAGCAAGTTTAGGAGCACTTCTATAGTTTGGATTTTAACACATACCCTAGCTTAGCCTGTGAGTTTTATAGTTCTATAGCTAGGGGTTTAGATGATGTTGGGTATACTATGAAAGGTGTCTCTTTTTTGTTGACAGCAGAGAGATTGGGATAGATTTGGCACCTTCCTTGTCAAAGCATTGCTCCCCAATGCCCATTCAATCACAAGGATGCATTGAGAGTGATTTTGGAGAGACCTAATGTTGAGAGGATCATGGAGTTGTTTGCCAACCAACTTTCTATGGAGAAGCAGCTTCATCATCATATACTGGGGAGGATTTTTTTTTTCCAAATTCTGAGAGGTTCAACTTTGTATCGGAGAGAGATATAGTTATCATGGATTATATGATTTAGGGGGAGGCTTTAAATCTTCCTTCTCTGATCTCGCATTAGATGAGAGAAGGGGTTGGTAGGGCAAATGCATGCCTATTTTATGGCATGGCCTTGACCCTGGTGTTTCGAGAGGTAGGTGTGAGTTTGGAGGGAGAGGTGTCCCATATCTTGATGTTCTCTGACACCTACAACGAACGGTCCCTACATGCATGGGGTACTGTAAGTTGGAAGGTCGGTGGATATGATGGATATTCGAGAAGGACCGACGAAGGTGGGCAAACGAGGGAGTCTCGAGTCATCCTCAGGCAGATTCAGTGCCCGAGATTCCTCCACCATAGTATATTGAGCCAAAGACACCGATCCAAGTTCATCAGACTTCTTCATCCCTAGTGACACCATCAGCACCACCATCAGTTCCCAGAGCAGTAGTTCAGCACCCTCAGTCCTTCAACTCAAGACTGATGATGATCAGTTGAGGAGAGTGGCTGAGATTATACTTGATGGATTGAGACCTCATCAGAGTGGATAGAGGTAGATCTTTGCAGACTGAGCACTGAGGTTAGTATATTAATGGAGAAGATGGAGGTTCTAGAGATTAGGATCAGATCAGATGAGCCTTAGAATTTCTTTGTTTCTGCTAGAGAGGCTGGCATATTGAGGGGGAGGATTGAATATGGTATTCAATAGACTCAGGAGGTGATTAGAGGACTGGAGACTACACATAAGTCTAGCATTTTTTTCTCCTGATCTCCATGGGACAACTTGTCAAGCAGCTGAAGATATATGCCCCTCTGAATATAGTAGCTGTACTAGTGGCTGCAGCAACATCGACAACAGTAGCAGCAACAGCAGACCCTCTAGTAGTCGCGGTCGAGCTACTTCCTAGCCATCCAAGAGTGCACCTCCTACTTAACCACCTACCCAGCCTACCCCTAGACCACCCTTTAGGATCTACATTAGAGTGAATGTAGGGTTTCCATCTACTGTGATTGGTCCTTCCAGTAGGACCAGGAGCAGGAGGATTGGAATCTCTTTATCTAGGACCACCTCTTCCTCTACCCTAAAGGTCTCCTCTGATGAGGACTAGGTCTAGGTATATGCTTTAATTTTATGCTTTGTTTACTTTTTTGTATTGTTATCTTACTTACTTTAACGTATTGAAGATTATTGTACTAATATAGGCATCACTTTTTGTATATAGTACAATCATGTAAAACATCATACTTTAATGAAATGAATGATTTTTCCCTTTCTTACATGTTCATCTTATGTGCTTGATTGTTTCACTCATTGATGATGACAAAAAGGGGGAGAGAAGAGAATGGTACATGAATTAAGAATATGGTATCAATGCTGAAATTAAAGAAAATTAATGCAGAGGAAAGAAGAATATGGTAATGGTGTAGGAACCAGATCTAGGATTTCAGGGTTAGATCTTGAAACTTTTTCAAGATCATGTAGCGGAAGACTAAAATAAATCAAAATTTATTTTCTAAAATCAAAGAATCCCTAGATCTAAGATCCTATTACATGATCATTACATAGCATTAAATCAAAAATTAAAATATATAAATATAGCATGAACTACATGTTGATCATATCAACATGTTTCTATACTACATCTAATGTATGTATTAAACAATAGATCAGATCTATTACCTTGCAAGTTAGACATTCTAACCTCACTGATCGGGCTTGAGGATGATGTTGCAAGCCGCACATGTGTCCGGCCTTTAGGAGTCATCTACACGAGCCCATGAATCTCGATCAGAAGTCCTGCTTCAGAAAATCAGCACAGTATGCTAGTACTGCACTGATCCTTCTTTGATGGTTGATCAGGTGCCTCCTTCTTCTTGATTTGACTCTTCCAAAGATGAAAAGTAGAAGGAGAAGTTTCAAATCTGAGATACTCTCAGGAAACTCAAGATGAAGGGAAAAAAGATATGAAAACAAACAACCCTAGAAGAAGACCCTCTTCTTCTTCTCGTTTCTCTCTCTAGACACCCTAACTTGTGTCTTTTATATCTCCACGACCCAAAGGTCTTTCTCTTTGATTTTTGGATGACCCAAAGGACTCTCAAATCTCTATCTTCACCAAAATTTTATGGAGAAACTCATTTTATATAGATAGATATGATAGAGTCCTTATCTAGGTCAAATACCTAGTCAAGGCTTATCCAAACATGGCAAGTTAAGGGGCGCCCAACTCTTGAGCACCTCCTTCTTATTTTCATCAATGGATTACTAGAAAAGGGTGCATAATGTAAACCCTAAAATCCATAAAAATTCCAAAAAAAATTGGATAGATTCGGTGCAAAATTGAAAGAGTTTTGGATTTCTAAAACTCTATCTCATAGAATTCAAAATCCAAACTTATTCCTTTTTGATTTGATCCAAACCACCTTCCATGTAAGAAAGAAGAGAGGAGACCTTTTGTGAACGTGGGAGAGACCTAGGAGAGGGCTTTTGTCACACAAAATAAGAGGAGATTGGCGTTGAATGAGAGAGAGGGCGTGGGGAAGGCTTATGTGGTGCAAGGTGGAATCCTAGTCTTACTAGGATTCTATCTTATGACTTGTTTTAATTTGGTTTCTCAAATCAAATCAAACCAAAACTAGATCAACCCAATTAAAATAGGTCTTAACCTAATTAAGAACCTAATTTAATCAGATTAAATTAGATTTAAATCTGATTTAATTTTCTAATCAAATTAGAAATTAGATTGACCCAAGTCCTAGTTGAACTAGGACTAATTTTTTCTTGCACTTGGCTTATCCAATAAACCAATTGGACTTGATCCAATCAAGCCCAAACTAAATCTAATTAAATCATATTTAATTACACTTAATCTCAATCTATTGGCTTAATCAAATTAAGCCAATTAGCAATCGAATTGCTAATCGATCCTTCTGCAACACTTGCACTGGGTTAAATGTCAATCGTATTGATCATTTAACCCTAGAACGATTCTTAATCGTTGATCAACCATCCGATCGGATCATGAACTCTAATGTGTGTGACCTCATAGGTCCGAACCTAAGCCGATAGCTCAAAAATAAATTTCTGTACCAATCGAAGTGACCATCTAGCAATGGTACCCGACGACCGGATAGGTCAAATGTGTAGAACAATATCCTTAGAACCCATGCGGATATAGTTTTCATATAATTCATCCCCTTGACCAAAATGATCATAGGACACCCCAGAGTTCAACTATCAACTCTGATCAGGTTGTCCACATTATATTTCAAAATATCAAATCCATCTGATGGATTACCCTGGCCAAGATTTTGCTAAATTGAAATATAGCGACTTATTCTTCTCCAACTCTTGGAGTGGTCAATCCCATCTCGATCACACTCTGACTTCACAAGTACTTGACTGTGCCCAGAAGCCTTCCATTTCTGAATTAGAAATTCAGTTAGTCAATACCAAAGCACAGTGAGTTGCTTGCAAGTCACTGAGGCGATCTCAGGTCTAAGGGACACTTATACCTATATCCCATCAGAGACATTCTCGACAGCAGAATACTCTGGAGTTGGTCATGTTCAATGATGATGTACCAGTACATCTCACCTGTATGCCATACCAGTGTCTCCACACTCTTTGGTTAAGAGAACAACCAACCCATATGGCCTACAGCGACCTATGCTCGATAGAAGCTGTCGTCCTTATTAACAGCCTATCATTTGATCGTGAATTATTTTAAGGAGTAATCGATAAATCCTCTCTTTATCAAATCTAAATAGTCCTAAGGACTTCATCATAACAACGAAGTTCATTAAAAGATGAAAGCTTATGATGAAAATGCCAAATATATTTTATTTATTAACAAATCAATTACAATACTTGATTGCTCAACCATCAACAGCTTGACGATTGGCTTTTTGGGACACATTTCCCAACAACTCCCACTTGTCCTAAAGCCACTCGGCACAGTATGTAATACCCATCTTCGACTTGTGGTTGTCGAACTCCTTTATCGCCAGGGCTTTAGTGAAGGGGTCGGCCAGGTTCTCCTTTCCATCGATCTTCTAAAGGTCGATGTCACTTCGATCCATGATCTCTCGGACCAGGTGGAAGCGGCGTAAGATGTGCTTCATCCGCTGATGTGCTTTGGGTTCCTTCGCCTAAGCTATGTCACCAGTGCTGTCGCAGTAGAGCAGGATCGGACCATTGAGGGAGGGTGCTACTCCTAGCTCGTTCATGGATTTCCTCAACCACACAGCTTCCTTCGCGGCATCCGATGCTGCGATGTACTCCGCTTCACAAACAGAGTCCACAATAGTATGCTGCTTGAAACTCTTCCAGCAGATGGCTCCACCATTTAGAGTAAAGATATAACCTGACACACTCCTGCTGTCATCATGGTCAGATTGAAAGCTAGAGTCTGTGAACCCCACAAGTTTCAGATCTGACTCGCCATAAACCAACCATTGGTCCTTAGTATTTCTCAAATACTTAAGGATGGCTTTAACCACTTTCCAGTGATTTTCTCTAGGATTAGATTGGTATCTACTCACTACTCCTAGTGAGTATGCCACATCTGGTCTTATACATGTCATGGCGTACATGATAGATCCCACGGCTGAAGCATATGGGACTCTACTCATACGCTCTCTCTCTTCAAGAGTTGTCGGATAATCCTTCTTAGAGAGAGAAATTCTTTGGCCTATCGGTAGATAGTCCTTCTTGGAATTCTCCATGCTGAACCTCTTCAGCACAGTGTCTATGTACATAGACTGGGATCACCCAAGCATCCTTTTAGATCTATCCCTATAGATCTTCATCCCTAGGATGTAGGATGCTTCACCCAAGTCCTTCATGGAGAACTGTGATGACAACCAAACTTTTATTCCCTGTAGTGCGGGGATGTCATTCCCGATTAAGAGAATGTCATCCACGTACAAGATAAGGAATACCACAACTGGACCATTTGCCCATTTATAGATGCAGGGCTCTTCTTCATTCTTAATGAAGCCATACGTTTTGATCACCTTATCAAAATGCATGTTCCAACTCCGAGAAGCTTGCTTCAATCCATAAATGGATCTCTGAAGCTTGCACACCTTGGACTTATCTGTGGATGTAAACCCCTCAGGTTGTATCATATACACCTCTTCGGTCAGCTCTCCATTCAGGAAAGCTGTCTTTACATCCATCTGTCAGATTTCATAATCCAGATGGGCAGCTATTGCAAGCATTATCCGAATGGATTTGAGCATTGCCACAGGGGAAAATATCTCATCATAGTCAATACCATAACATTGACGATACCCCTTGGCGATCAGACGGGCTTTATAGGTCTCCACCTTTTCGTCTGTGCCCCTCTTCCTTTTGAAGACCCATTTACACCCAATGGGTTTAACCCCTTCAGGTGGGTCAACCAATGTCCATACATCGTTGACCTTCATGGATTCTATTTTGGATTTCATGGCTTCAAGCCATTTCTCGAAATCAGGTCTCTGCATTGCATCCATATAGGTGATCGGATCCTCATTATTCTCATCAAGTTCGATGGGATCACCATCCCGACCCAAGAAATCATAGTATCTATCCGACTGACGTGGTACTCTACCGGATCGCCTTAATAGTGCAGGTACATTGGGCTCCGGATCTGATCTAATCATATCCGACTCAGGTTCAGCTATTGGTGTCGGTCCTTCTACCTGTTGAACTTCATCAAGTTCAACCTTAGAGGCAACGATTCCTTCACCAAGGAACTCTTTTTCTAAAAAATTATCTTAAGACTGACGAACACCTTTTGTTCATCAGCATGGTAGAAAAAATATCCTTTTGTCTCTTTGGGGTACCCTATGAATGAGCATTTGTCAGACCTAGGTCCAAGTTTGTCTGTGACTAATCGTTTGACATAGGCCGGACAACCCCAGACCCTAAGGTGTGAAAGTACTGGCTTACGTCCTGTCCATATCTCATATGGAGTCTTAATTACAGACTTACTTGGAACCCTATTTAACAGATAACAGGTCGATTCGAGTGCATATCCCCAGAAGGATATCGGCAAGCTAGCAAAACCCATCATGGATCGGACCATGTCTAACAGAGTTCGATTCCTCCTTTCAGACACACCATTATGCTGTGGTGTTCCTGGAGGAGTCCATTGGGAGAGAATCCCATTCTCTCCTAGATATGTGAGAAACTCACTAGAAAGGTATTCTCCTCCTCGATTAGATTGAAGAGTTTTAATACTCTTTCCAGTTTATTTTTCTACTTCACTTCGAAATCGTTTGAACATTTCAAATGAATCTGACTTATGTTTCATCAGATAGACATATCCATATCTGGATAGGTCATCCGTGAAAGTTATGAAGTAGAAATATCCACCTCTAGCACTGGTGCTCATGGGCCCGCATACATCAGTATGTACTAGGCCCAAGAGCTCAGTAGCTCTCTCACTTTTTTCAGTAAAAGGTAACTTGGTCATTTTACCCAGAAGACAGAACTCACAGGTTGGAAGTGATTCACAATCACTGACTTCGAGGATTCCCTCTTGAGTCAACCTGTTTATTCTGTTCTTGTTTATATGACATAGCCTACAGTGCCATAAGTAGATATCTGACACACTATCTAATCTAGGGTGCTTGCCAGTAGAATAGACTCTTATCGGGCTTGATCTTTCTGGTCTGGCCCTGCACTGATGTCCCAGCCTGAACATGCACCTTCTTCACTTTCTTCTTCTTGTTCTTCTTCCCTTTCTCAAAAGATCGAGAACCAGAAGACGAACCTCCCACTAAGTTCACCGACTCCTTGTGAAGTTGGTGATCCTTCTCAAAGTTCTGAAGCAACCCCACTAACCCGTGGTAGTTCTCTTCAAGCTTTGTCATTCTATAATGAATGAGGAATGGGAGATAAGACTTGGACAGTGAGTTCAGTATTGCATCTTTCCCAACCTGCTCATGCAAGGGAAAGCCGAGCTTGCTCAATCGTTCCATCAGCTCGATCATGTACAATACATGATTAGTGACAGAGGCACCATCCCGCATTTTGGCGTTGAAGATGGCACAACTAGTCTTGTATCTCTCTACATCATCGGGTGTGCCAAAGGCATCCTCCAATACTTGAAGCATGTCCTTTGGCTGAGCCATCTCGAATCTATGACTGAACTCGTCGCTCATGGCAGCCAGCATGATACAGCGCACCATGGTCCGATCACTGAGCCACTTCTGGTAAGTGTCTCTGACTGTTCCACGTGCATTAACAGCTAGCTCCTCAGGTGCAGGATCCATTATCATATATAGGATCCGTTCATGCTTCAGGACTATCTTCAACTTTTGGTACCAGCTATCGAAGTTGGGTCCCACCAACTTATCATTGTCCAACAATGATCGGAGCGATAGGGAAGTGGCCATATTTGCACAAAGGAGAACCATAACCTAATTAGTAATTGATTCATTAAACCTAAAGATTTGGACTTTAATCAAAATATTTCTCCCACTATTTTATTCGAATTGGTAGCCTCTACCTCCAATTCGAGGAATTACCCTAATTCCTTAGTGGGTACTAGAATCCACTTAGACTGCACACAAGCCCAACTTTGGTTGGCCAACCCATGTACATCTAAGGGTAGGTTCATAACTAATTGTTTTCTAAATAATTTCTAGTAATTTTAATTTTGCCCCAGAAACCTAATCAGTAGGCTTTGGCCTCCACTATAAGGATCCGGTTAGGTCCAACCATTAACATGATCATACTTGGTGTATCTAACCAATGAATGATTAAGCCCAACTTTGGTTGGCTCACCTAACCACCATTAGAGAGACACTTCCAAGTCGTCATATGATGAGTGATAATTCCATTAGTCAACAAGCACCAGGCCTTTGGGTCTGCAATGATTATTGAGTTAATGGACTCATTATCAAACACCTTAATGGGAGGCTATGACTTAGTTATCTCTATAACTTTATCATTTTAAGGACCTAATAATTTTAGAGGATTTAAATAATATAGAGGATGAGGTCAGATGAACCAGCTTATCATGATCCTCCCACTAGCTTCACCAAGTCAGCTTAAGGGAGACCATTAAAAGGGCTGGTCTAGGAGCACCTAAATCAGTCACACTGATTTACCTAGCTGACATGGGTCAGCTCGAATAGTCAAATGATCTGATCAAAACATAATTTCACCAAGAGGCCAGGTAAGTTCGATCAGTGGGAGGGTCTGCCAAAGCTTGCCTTAGACACCATCAGAAATGGTCAGGTAAGCGGGCTCCCAATTAAAAACCACCGATCTGGTTTACCTTAGATACCAACTGGTTTAATTAGTTTCGATTAGATCAACCTAACAGTTTGTGCTAGACCGCTTAGCCAAGAATCAAGTCCATTTGGTTCTCGTTAAAGACATGGACTTGACCAACTACAACTATTGTAATTGATCTAGAGAATCCTTGACCTAATCTAAGACAACAATTGATTAGATTTAGTCAATTCTCTAATTAAGTCCATCTTTAATCTAACCATAGGTCTAACCCAATTAATGGACCTAATTCCCACTAACCCATTAACCCAATGTGTTATGGTTTGTGTCTTAGGTTTTTCAATTCACAATCCTAGAACCTAATCAAACAACTTCTTAATTCTTAATTAAGTTTTGGACTGAGGGTTGGGTTCGGCTTTTCAAAAAATAATTTTTATATTTATAAAATAATTTTACAATATGATTCTACCAACCATATTGCATGTTTGATTCATAATCAAGATACAAGTGAAATAAACATGAAACTACTTTAGATCTAATCTAAACAGGTTCATGTAATTGAAACAGTTTCAACTTTAAACAATTTCTTTGCACAAAAATTATTAACAAAGAGATTTTATTTTAGATTTAAATATCTTTTAAATCTAATAAATCATAAATTTAATCTAGATCATATCTAACAAATTTATGATTAAAGATAAATCTACACAAACTAGGACAACCTTTGCACTGTAAGGGGTAAACCTTACAGCAGGACAACTTTGCAGTTCGTGATTGATCTAAAATTTTAATTTTAGATTTAATAATTAGATTATAAATTAAATCTAATCTAGAAATAATCTAAGCATATATAAATAATCATGTAATAAAGAATCTAGGCTCTGATACCAATTGTAGGAACCAGATCTAGGATTTCAGGGTTAGATCTTGAAACTTTTTCAAGATCATGCAACGAAAGACTAAAATAAATCAAAATTTATTTTTTAAAATTAGAGAATCTCTAGATCTAAAATCTATTACATGATCATTACATAGTATTAAATAAAAATTAAAATATATAAATATAGCATGAACTACATGTTGATCATATCAACATGTTTCTATACTACATCTAATGTATGTATTAAACAATAGATCAGATCTATTACCTTGCAAGTTAGACATTCTAACCTCACTGATCTGGCTTGAGGATGATGTTGCAAGCCACACACACATCCGGCCTCTAGGAGTCATCCACACGAGCCCACGAATCTCGATCAGAAGTCCTGCTTCAGGAAATCAGCACAGTATGCTAGTACTGCACTGATCCTTCTTTGATGGTTGATCAGGTGCTCCTTCTTCTTGATTTGGACTCTTCCAAAGATGAAAAGTAGAAGGAGAAGTTTTAAATCTGAGACACTCTCAGAAAACTCAAGATGAAGGGAGAAAGATATGAAAACAAACAACCCTAGAAGAAGACCCTCTTCTTCTTCTCATTTCTCTCTCTAGACACCCTAACTTGTGTCTTTTATATCTCCACGACCCAAAGGTTTTCTCTTAATTTTTGGATGGCCCAAAGGCTCTCAAATCTCTGTCTTCACCAAAAATTTTATAAAGAAACTCATTTTATATAGAGAGATATGATAGAGTCCTTGTCTAGGTCAAAACCTAGTCAAGACTTATCCAAACATAGCAAGTTAAGGGGCACCCAACTCTTGAGCACCTCCTCCTTATTTTTGTGCATGGATTACTAGAAAAGGGTGCATAATATGTACCCTAAAATCATAAAAATTCCAAAAAAAAATTGGATAGATTCGGTGCAAAATTGAAAGAGTTTTGGATTTCTAAAACTCTATCTCATAGAATTCGAAATCCAAACTTATTCCTTTTTAATTTGATCCAAACCACCTTCATGTAAGAAAAAGAGAGGAGACCTTTTGTGAGCATGAGAGAGACCTGGGAG
>NC_025998.2:34687842-34778388 GCF_000442705.2 Elaeis guineensis
AGATATGGCACACTCACTAGAGTAGTGAGTAGATACCAATCTGATCCTAGAGAAAAACCACTGGAAAGTGGTTAAAGCCATCCTTAGGTATTTAAGAAATACTAAGGACCAATGGGTTTATGGCGAGTCAGATCTGAAACTTATGGGTGTTCACAAACTCCAGCTTCCAATCTAACCATGATGATAGCAGGAGCGTGTCAGGTTATATCTTTACTCTGAATGGTGGAGCCATCTGCTGGAAGAGTTCCAAGCAACATACTGTGGCAGACTCTGTTTGTGAGCAGAGTACATCGCAGCATCGGATGCCGTGAAGGAAGCGTGTGGCTGAGGAAATTCATCAACGAGCTCAGAGTAGCACCCTTCCTCGATGGTCCAGTCCTGCTCTACTGTGACAGCACTGGTGCCATAGCTCAGGTGAAAGAACTCAAAGCACATCAGCGGATGAAGCACATCTTGCACGCTTCCACCTGGTCCGAAGATCGTGGATCGAGGTGACGTCGACCTTCAAAAGATCGACGGAAAGGAGAACCTAGCCGACCCTTCACTAAAGCCCTGGCAATAAAGGAGTTCGACAACCACAAGTCGAAGATGGGTATTAGATACTGTGCTGAGTGGCTTTAGGACAAGTGGGAGTTGTTGGGAAATGTGTCCCAAAAAGCCAATCGTCAAGCTGTTGACGGTTGAGCAACCAAGTATTGTAATTGATTTGTTAATAAATAAAATATATTTGGCATCTTCATCATATGCTTTTATCTTCTAACGAACTCCGTTGTTATGATGAAGTCCTTAGGACTATTTAAGTTCGATAAAGAGAGGATTTATCGATTAGTCCTTAAAACTGTTCACGACCAAATGATAGGCTGTTAATAAGGACGACAGCTTCTATCGAGCATAGGTCGCTGTAGGCCATATGGGTTGGTTGTCCTCTTAACCAAGGAGTGTGGAGACACTGGTATGGCATACAGGTGAGATGTAAAGGTACATCATCATTGAACGTGACCAACTCCAGAGTATTCTGCTGTCGAGAATGTCTCTGATGGGATATAGGTATAAGTGTCCCTTAGACTTGAGATCTTCTCAGTGACTTGCAAGCAACTCACTGTGCTTTGGTACTGGACTAACTGAATTTCTAATTCAGGGATGGAAGGCTTCTGGGCACAGTCAAGTACTTGCAAAGTCAGAGTGTGATCGAGATGGGATTGACCACTCCAAGAGTTGGAGAAGAATGAGTCGCTGTATTTCAATTTAGCAAAACCTTGGCCAGGGTAATCCATCAGATGGATTTGATATTTTGAAATACAATGAAGACAACCTGATCAGAGTTGACAGTTAAACTCTGGGGTGTCCTATGATCATTTTGGTCAAGGGGATGAATTATATGAAAATATATCCGCATGGGTTCTAAGGATGTTGTTCTACACATTCGACCTATCCGGTCGTCGGGTACCATTGCTAGATGGTCACTTCGATTGGTATAAGAATTTATTCCTATGCTACCGGCTTAGGTTCGGACCTATGAGGTCATACATATTAGAGTTCATGATCCGATCAGATGGTTGATCAATGATTAAGAATCGTTCTAGGGTTAAATGATCAATACGATTGACATTTAACCCAGTGCAAGTGTTGCAGGAGGATCTATTCGCAATTCGATTGCTGATTGGCTTAATTTGATTAAGTCAATGGGCTGAGATTAAGTATAATTAAATATAATTTAATTAGATTTGGTTTGGGCTTCATTGGATCAAGTCCAATTGGTTTATTGGATAAGCCAAGTGCAAGAAAAAACTAGTCCTAATTCAACAAGAACTTGGGTAAATCTAATTTCTAATTTGATTAGAAAATTAAATTAGATTTAAATCTAATTTAATCTGATTAAATTAGATTTTTAATTAGGTTAAGATCTATTTTAATTGGGTTGATCTAATTTTGATTTGATTTGGTTTGAGAAACCAAATTAAAACAAGTCATAAGACAGAATCCTAGTAAGACTAGGATTCCACCTTGCGCCACATAAGCCTTCTCCACGCCCTCTCTCTTATTCAACACCAATCTCCACTTATTTTGTGCGACAAAAGCCATCTCCCAGATCTCTCCCACGTTCACAAAAGGTCTCCTCTCTTCTTTCTTACATGGAAGGTGGTTTGGATCAAATCTAAAAGGAATAAATTTGGATTTCGAATTCTATGAGATAGAGTTTTAGAAATTCAAAACTCTTTCAATTTTGCACCGAATTTATCCAATTTTTTTTTGAAATTTTTATGGATTTTAGGGTATACATTGTGCACCCTATTCTGGTGATCCATGTATGAAAATATGAAGGAAGTGCTCAAGAGTTGGGCGTCCCTTAACTTGCCATGTTTGGATAAGCCTTGACTAGGTGTTTGACCTAGACAAGGACTCTATCATATCTCTCTATATAAGAAGAGTTTCTTTGTGAAATTTTAGGTGAAGTCAGCGATTGAGGGACCTTTGTGTCACCCAAAAATCAAAGAGAAATACCTTTAGGTCATGGAGATATAAAAGATGCAAGTTTGGGTATCTAGAGAGAAAAACGTGAAGAAGAAGAGGGTCTTCTTCTAGGGTTTTTGTTTTCATATCTTTTCTCTCTCCATCTTGAGTTTTCTGAGAGTGTCTCAGATTTGAAACTCCTCTTTATACTTTTCATCTTTGGAAGAGTCCAAATCAAGAAGAAGGAGGCACCTGATCAACCATCAAAGAAGGATCAGCGCAGTACTAGCATACTGTGCTGATTTTCTGAAGCAGAACTTCTGATCGAGATTCGTGGGCTCGTGTGGACGACTCCTAGAGGTCGGATGCATGTGCGGCTTAGAACATCATCCTCAAGCCCAGATCAATAAGGTTAGAACATCTAACTTGCAAGGTAATAGATCTGATCTATTGTTTAATACATACATTGATGTAGTATAGAAACATGTTGATATGATCAACATGTAGTTCATGCTATATTTATATATTTTAATTTCTGATTTAATGCTATGTATAATATATAATAAGATCTTAGATCTAGAGATTTTCTAATTTTAGAAAATAAATTTTAATTTATTTTAGTCTTCTGCTGTATGATCTTGAAAAAGTTTCAAGATCTAACCCTGAAACCCTAGTGTTGCTTCTAGATTGATTTTGATGATTACAAAACAGATTGAAGGGATACAATCAATTGAAAAAGTCCTTATGCTCTTCAAGGGCAAAATCGTAATTTCACTAAAATCCTGATTTGATAGTACCATTTGGTAGAACAAATGATTTGAAATCTATTGGTGAAAATTTCATTGTGTTTGGACTTATATTTTTGAAGTTATGAAGGTTTGAAGTGCATGAGTCGACTCATGAGTCAACTCATGGCACTATGAGCTGAATGGCACGCAAAAATTCCCATGGCACACTGGATTTTTGGCTTGGCACGACCTGTGAGTCGACTCATGAGTCGACCCACAAGGCATGAGTCGACTCATGAGTCGACCTCTGCTGATTTGGGCCAAAAATCCAGAAACCATTTCTGGTTTTGCAACAGAGTCGACTCATGAGTCGACCCTGATGCATGAGTCGACTCATGAGTCGACCCCTGCGATGGGAAATGTCAGCAACGGCTATTTTTTTGCCCATTTTAATTGCCATTTATGCTTCCTAAAATCCTCTAACGGCTCTTTATCTGCCTAAATTATTTTCTCTTTGCTACTAATGCTACAAAATGCTTAAATGATGAAAGAAATTGCAGATTAAATAGCGGATCAAACGTGAAACAAAAAGAGAAGAATAAAGAGAGATCCAAAATTGCAAGAGAAAAAGCTGAGATCAACGAAAAATCCAAAGAGAAAAAGAGAGAGGATCCACAATATTCCAGAGAGATTGTGAAAGAAAAGCAAGATCTTCAAGGAGAGAATTCTTTCAGCCTATTGTTTCAACCTTGATCTAGAGATCGTTCAAAGCTTTCAAGAGATCTTCAATCAACAATCAACCTCTTCTCAAGCGTTCAAGCGTTCATTCATTTGAGAAAATCTGAAAAAGGGGTTCTTCATTTGAGTAAAGCTTTTATTGTTATATTGCTCATTTAAGGAGCTGTTATTGTATTAATCTTTGCTCAAATTTTCTATTCTTTGTGAGTTTTTGTCTTGTTTTTGGAGGATTTCCAAAATAAGGAAAGGTTGATCCGAACCTGAAATCGGAGTGTTTTGGGTTTGCTTGTACCCGGGAAACAAGTGATTCTAGCTTGGGATGCGATAGCTAGTGTCGGAGTTTCCGACGTTTTGTATTCGGGTTGAATACAAAGGATAGTGGATTAAAATTCTCAAGTGGGATCTTGGGGAGTGGATGTAGGTGCAAGGTTAGCACCGAACCACTATAAATCCTTGTGTTTGTGGTGTGCTTTATCGCTTTATCTTATTTCTTTATTATATCCTTGCAATACTGCTTTAGGTAATTAATATTGATTTAAAGCCATTGTTTTGTTCTTCATAAGTTATCTGTTGGGCTTAAAATTTTTAAAAACCCAATTCACCCCCCCTCTTGGGTTGCATAGCTGGGCAATAAGTGGTATCAGAGCCGGTGCTCTAGCCCTTCTTTGATCTAACAATCAAAGAGCCAAAGATCTATGGCAACCCATGTTGGAACTTCTCTAGCCGAGGGGCAATCAACAAACCGACCTTCACTTTTCAATGGGTCTAATTACACCTATTGGAAAGCTCGGATGAAGATTTTCATACAAGCACTCGACTATGATATGTGGAGTATCATAGTGAATGGTCCTCACACACCCACCAAGATTATAGATGGTGAGGAGTCAACCAAACCCGAGAAAGAATGGGATGAGGTTGACAAGAAATTGGCACAATTAAATGCCAAAGCCATGAATGTTCTTTATTGTGCACTAGATGCTAGTGAATTTAATCGCATTTCTACTTGTGCATCTGCTAAAGAAATATGGAATAGGTTAGAAGTCACCCATGAGGGAACAAATCAAGTAAAAGAGTCTAAAATAAACATGCTTGTACATAAATATGAATTGTTCAAAATAGAGCATGATGAGTCCATAACTGCTATGTTTACTCGTTTTACTGATATAATCAATGGTTTAAAGAGTCTTGGCAAATCTTATACTAACAGTGAACTTGTAAGAAAGATTCTCAGGTCACTGTCAAGAACTTGGGAAGCCAAGGTGACTGCCATCCAAGAAGCAAAGGACTTGAACACTCTACCTCTAGAAGAGCTTCTTGGATCCTTGATGACTCATGAACTTAGCATGAAGCAACATCAAGAGGATGAAGTCAAAAAGAAAAGAACCATTGCCCTCAAATCCACAACTTCGCCTGATTATGAAACGGATAACTCTGAAGATGAAGATCAGGATGAAGAGATGGCTCTCATCACTCGGAAATTTAAGAAGTTTCTAAGAAAAAGGAAACAGGAGATGAGAAAGAAATTCACAAAAGGGGATCAAAGCAAAGAAAAGGAGAAAGATCAACCCCCTATATGCTACGAGTGCAAGAAGACAGGACATTTCAGATCCGAATGTCCACAATTGAAGAAAGGTCCAAAGAAGTTCAAAAAGAAGGCAATGATGGCGACCTGGAGTGCGAGTGATGACTCAAGCTCCGACGAGGAAACCTCAACAGAACAAGCCAACCTGTGCCTGATGGCACACGAAGATGAGGTAACTTCTGAATCCACTAGTGAATTTACTTTTGAAGAATTGCATGAAGCATTCTATGATTCAATTGATGAATTAAAGAAACTAGGGAAGAAAAACAAAGAGCTGAAATTGGAAAATCAGTCCTTAGTGAAACAAGCTGAAAATCTTTCAATTGAAAAATTCACCTTGATTCAAGAAAATCAAAACTTAAAGGATAAAATGAACAAGCTGAAATCTATAGTAGATAAGTTCACCTTAAGTTCAAATAAACTAAATATGATCCTTGAAAATCAGAAAGCTATATATGATAAAGCTGGACTTGGTTATAAACCCCTGAAGAAACAAAAATTTCTGAAGAATATTTATTCAAGTAACAAGTCTACAAATATTACTTGTTTTAAATGTGGAAGAATAGGACATAAATCATACACGTCTTATTAACAAACATGCAAACACAAAGAAAATATGGGTTCCAAAAGGAACCATTCTGACTAACCTGAAAGGACCCAAGAAAGCTTGGGTACCTAAGACAGAAACTTGATCTGTGCTTGCAGGTGTGTCTAGCATCCCAAGAAGGAAACAGGAAATGGTATCTTGACAGCGGATGCTCGAGACACATGACTGGTGATGAATCACAATTCATCACGCTTGATGCTAAGGATGGAGGGATGGTCACCTTTGGAGATAATGGCAAAGGAAAGATCATCGGGATAGGTAACATTGGTATCACTCCCTCCAAATACATTGAGAATGTTTTATTAGTTAAAGGTTTAAAGCATAACTTACTTAGCATTAGTCAATTCTGTGATAAAGGATATAAAGTAAGTTTTGAATCATCTGTTTGCATTGTGACGAGTCCTATTAACGATGGCATTAAATTTATAGGACATAGGCATGGCAATGTTTATATGGTAGACTTGAATGATTTAACTAAATTAGACATGCAATGCCTAGTTTCTTTAAATGCTAAAATAAATGAGACTAGTTGGCTGTGGCATCGTAGACTTGCACATATTAGCATGCATTCTCTTTCAAAATTAATTAAAAAGGATTTAGTTCTCGGTTTGCCAAAACTGAATTTTGAAAAGGATAGAATTTGTGATGCATGCCAATTAGGCAAACAAACTAGAGTATCATTTAAATCCAAAAATACTATTTCAACTTTTAGACCTTTAGAGCTCTTACATATGGATTTATTTGGACCAACTAGAACCACTAGTCTAGGAGGAAAACGATATGGATTTGTAATAATTGATGATTACTCTCGTTTTACTTGGGTTTTTTTTTTAGCTCACAAAAATGAAACTTTTCAAATTCTCACTAAATTTCATCGAAAAGTCACTAATGAAAAAGGGTTTTCAATTCAAAATATTAGAAGTGATCATGGAACAAAATTTAAAAATCATGACTTTGAAAATTTTTGTGATGAAAATGGAATTGGCCATAACTTCTCTGCTCCTAGGACACCCCAACAAAATGGGGTAGTTGAAAGAAAAAACAGAACCTTAGAAGAAATGGCCCGTACCATGCTTTGTGAAAGCAACCTTCCAAGATATTTTTGGGCAGAAGCTATTAACACAGCATGTTACATTTTAAATCGTGCTTTAATTAGACAATTTTTAAAGAAAACCCCCTATGAACTTTGGAAAGGAAGAAAACCAAATATTGCATATTTTCATATTTTTGGTTGCCGATGTTTTGTATTAAATAATGGCAAAGAAAAACTTGATAAATTTGATGCAAAATCAGATGAAGCAATCCTTCTAGGTTACTCCTCCACTAGTAAAGCATTTAGAGTTTTCAACAAAAGAACTTTAGTAGTTGAGGAGTCCATACATGTTGTCTTTGATGAATCTAACGATCTTCCTTCAAGGAAGAATGAGGGTGTTGATGATGCAGATTCACTAATAGAAGGTATGAAGGAAATCACTCTGAAAGACTCAGCAACTCCAGAAGACAAGGATTAAGAAGACAAACAAAATGAGAAAGGTGAAGAAGTTCAAGAACAACCTCAAGGTACAAATGACTTACCCAAGGAATGGAGGTATGTTCACAACCACCCTAAGGAGTTAATAATTGGTGATCCTATGCATGGGGTAAAAATACGTTCTTCACTTAGAGATGTACTTAATCATTGTGCATTTGTATCTCAACTTGAACCTAAAACTTTTGAAGAAGCTGAGAATGATCATAATTGGATTAATGCTATGCAAGAAGAACTTAATCAATTTGAAAGAAATAATGTTTGGACCTTAGTGAAAAGACCTAAAGATTATTCAATAATTGGCACAAAATGGGTCTTTAGAAACAAATTAGATGAGCATGGAAATGTAATTAGAAATAAAGCAAGACTGGTTGCTAAGGGATATAATCAAGAAGAAGGAATTGATTTTGATGAAATCTTTGCACCTGTTGCTAGATTAGAAGCCATTAGACTTCTACTTGCTTATGTTTGCTTTATGAAATTCAAACTATTTCAAATGGATGTTAAAAGTGTATTTTTAAATGGATATATTTCTGAAGAAGTATATGTAGAACAACCCCCTGAATTTGAAAATTATGCTTTTCCCAATCATGTCTTTAGATTAAATAAAGCTTTATATGGTCTAAAACAAGCACCTAGAGCATGGTATGAAAGGCTAAGCAAATTTCTACTAAATAATGGTTTCTCAAGAGGCAATGTAGATACAACCCTATTTATTAAAAGAAACCAAAATGATATGCTAATTATACAAATTTATGTTGATGACATAATTTTTGGGTCTACTAATGAATCCCTTTGTCAAGACTTTGCTAAGCTTATGCAGGGAGAGTTCGAGATGAGCATGATGGGAGAACTCACCTTCTTCCTCGGACTCCAAATCAAACAATCAAAAGAGGGAATCTCTATCACCCAAAGCAAGTACACCAAGGAACTACTCAAAAGATTTAGAATGGAGAACTGCAAACCAATTGGCACACCAATGAGTCCCTCAAGTAAGCTTGACAAGGATGATGAAGGTAAAAGCGTAGACTTAAAATACTACAGAGGTATAATTGGTTCATTATTATATCTAACTGCAAGTAGGCCTGATATCATGTTTAGTGTTTGCTTATGTGCAAGATATCAATCTAATCCTAAGGAATCTCATTTGAATGCTGTTAAAAGAATCCTTAGATACTTAAATGGTACACAAACTATAGGGTTATGGTACTCTAAGGACTCACAAATTAATTTGTTAGGATATTCAGATGCTGATTTTGCTGGATGTAAATTAGATAGAAAAAGCACAAGTAAAACTTGCCAATTTCTTGGAGTTAACCTAATCTCATGGTTTAGCAAGAAACAAAATTCGGTGGCACTGTCTACGGCTGAGGCCGAATACATTGCAGCTGGAAATTGTTGTGCTCAAATCTTGTGGATTAAGCAACAACTTGAAGATTATGAAATCAAACTTAATGAAACACCAATAAAATGTGATAATACAAGTGCCATAAATCTATCTAAAAATTTAATTCAACACTCAAGATCTAAACATACTGAAATAAGACATCATTTTATAAGAGAACATGTTCAAAATAAAAATATAATTCTTGAATATGTTTGCACTGAAAATCAATTAGCCGATATCTTTACAAAGGCCCTTAGTGAGGATAGATTCTGTGAAATTAGGAGAAATCTAAGAATTCTAGATTCATTTGCCTAAAATTTCTCAATTTCCAAAGAATAGATGTCAAAAAATCTTAGAGCTCAATTTTCAACATCTATCCTGATCCCAAAAGCTCAGATTTATCACTCTAAAAACTTATCATTGAGCAAAATTCCTTCTCCCAAAATTTCGAATTTTTCTGGAATTTATTTGTATTTTTCCTGAATTTCTGAACTTCATGAGTCGACCCCCATGAGTCGACTCAATGGCAAACTTGTAAATCCCACAAACTTCCCACGGGCTCATTGTTTTTAAATGGGAAACCCTGTTTGTGAGACGACTCATCTTCCCATCGTCTTCCTTCCGAAAGCCGTCCTCTCCAACTCTTCTTGCTCCAAATCCAAGGATCAATTTTGAGGCAATTCTCCCTCCTACTCTCCATCAAAAATCGCCTCCTTTCAAAAGGATTTTCTGTGCTTTCTCGCTTTGCTTGGCGCGGTTTGAACGTGCCCTAGCACTTCACCGAACTTCCAAAATCTACTTCCTTTCTCCACTAAAATTCCTCTTTACTCTCTTGTGATCCCTCCTACTCTCAATTCAAATCTTCTTGTCTGCTACTTTATTGGATATGGCTCCAAAGATGAAACTTCCCCAAAGAAGGAAATCAGTCCGTGAGCCTGAGGAATTTGTCCGAAAGAAAAGGCATGCTCAGTCTTCCAGTGTTCCCGATCCAGTTTCAGTACCTGCTCAAGGTCTCTCTCGATCCTCCATAAGCTCCAGTGTAAATCCTCTTTCTGATAGAAAAGTAGAAACCGAGAAAAATATAGATTTTCGGTTCTTTGAGAAAGAAGGCTTTACTTTTGCTACCAAGATCAAAAATCAAGGATGGGAACTTTATTGCTCTCTTAAGGAAGTCACCTATGTTGATCTAGTTAGAGAGTTCTACCAGAACCTAAATTATGGAAACGGGTCAGTGACTTCAACAGTCAAGGGGATTGACATATGCTTGGATTCTAGGATATTGGGAGAAATACTTCAGTTGCCTAGTGAAGGATACTCATATATGGAACTCCCAATTAAAGAAGAAGGGATCAGAATTATCTTAGGAGAAGCTTTTTCAGGAAATTTAAACAAATTGGAAGCAAAGCTATTGTCCATTGAGATGAGAGTCCTGCATCAGATAGTTTCAAAACTCTTCTTTCCTAGGAGTGGTAGACATGACTTACTGTCTGGCAGAGATGTATGTGTCATGTTTCATGTCATCACTCAGACCCCCCTAAACCTCCCTGCACTTATGATAGAGGCCATGAGAGAAACTTTGAACAGATCCAAGGCACACTTGCCTTATGGTATGGCCCTTACTAGAGTATTTAGGAGGTTTGGAGTTAGCTGTGAGGGGGAGACACCTACCAAGCTCTCACATGTGGACACTTTCAACCAACACAGCCTTCACCGAATGGGAATTACAAAGACTGTTGGTGGTTGGATCAAGGGCTCTGAAGAAAGAGTTGAGGAAAGAGCTGAAGACAGAACTGAAGGCAGAGTAGAAGAAGAAGGTCCATCTTCTCCTGTACATGACTTCAGGGCAGCTTCACTAGATACCCAGTTCATTCCTGATACTGAGGCTGGCCCTTCTGAGTTTACTAGGATGCCCACACCAGTGTATCAGCCAGAGAGCAGAGCACCTCATTCAGAGTTTAGACTGGCTGATGATCAGATCGAGCATATTTCATAGCGTGTGGCTTCTTTGCTATCTAGCCAGTGGGGTAGTACTTCTTTTGCACCTGGAGCTACTTCTTTTGATCAGACCATTACTCCCCACATCTCCACTGTATTTCAGATGATTTCAGATTAGTCCGTCAGGATACAGCAGCTTGAGGACACAGTCTGGAGACTGACTGGCAGAGTTCTTGACTTGCAAGGGCAAGTCCTTGCATTGGCCCATCCCCAGCCACAGGAGTCTACCATTGAGGTCACAGACCTCACTGCAGAGGCTGGCAGGCTCAGAGGAGCACTAGAAGGTGGATATGAATTATTGAGGAAAGAGATCCGAGGATCGAGTGAGCATGCTACCACCCAGTTCACTGCTCTACTTCAATCTGTTTCCAGAGCACTGAACGTACTTGATTCTATCAGACTCATGGTATCAGCCCTAGCATCTCAGCATTCTCAGCCACCCAGTTCATCTCGCTCTCCTACTCGTGGCAGAGGCAGACGGGGTAGAGGACACACTTCTGATCCATCATCTCCTCACCCTATATCTGATGACTCCGATCATTGACTTATCTTGATCTTTACTAGGTCCTAGGAGTTAGTATCTTGTTCTAGGATCTATACCTTGGGGCCATGTATTGACATTTAGCTGGTTGAATTTTATGTATTGAAACAATTATGATATTAATGGAATCATCTTTTACCTATATTTCTACCTCTTTGTAATGATCATATTTTGGTTATATATTTTCTTCTTGTTGAAATATTATCTTCTCCTTGTTGTTGTTTGCTGTTGATAATTGCTATATTAAGGGGGAGCAAACATCTGTGAAAAACTCTAAAGAGGAAGAAATTAAAGAATATTTCAGAAAAAGAAAAGGAAGAGTTAACTATGTTTGATGATGTCAAAAAGGGGGAGAAATTAAACAAAAACAAAAATTGAAATTAGACAAAAAGCAAAACCCTAAATTATGAGAAAAAGGGGGAGAAATTAAACAAAAACAAATATTGGAGAAATTAAAACAAATATTGGAGAACTTAAACAAATATTGGAGAAATTAAACAAAAACAAGGATTGAAAGATTAAACAAAACTTTGAGAAATTTGGTATCAAAATTTGGTATCAGACAGAACTTAAACAAAAAGTCATCCATCAAAAGAAAAATCATAAGTACAATGCAAATAAGTTTTTTTTATATATGCTCTGATATATTTCAAAATTCAAACTTGCTTTTGAAATTTTACTCACCTTGATACATCTTAAAAAATTTGTTTTACTCTGATACATCCTACAATTTCTTTTAACTTGCTCTGATACATGATAAAATTTAATCCGATACAGTGTGAAGGTTTCTCTGATAAATTATAACATTTGATCCGATACAGTGTGAAGGTTTCTCTGATAAATTATAACATTTGATCTGATACAGTGAGAAAGTTTCTCTAATATATTATAACATTTGCTCTGATACAGTGTGAAATTTTCTCTGACATTTGCTCTAATACAGTGTGAAATTTTCTCTGATACATTATAAAATTTTCTTGCTCTGATACATTGTAAAATCTTTTCTGATATAATTGTAAAAATTATTTTTCTTGCTCTGATACATTGCAAAATTTATTTCTCTTCTCTTGCTCTGATATATCTTAAACTCAAAATGATCTAATACCCTTTTCAAATCTTTAAGAAAATGGACAAACTATTTTTGCATTTATATTACATGCCAAAAGGATCATACTCTTTTCAAGCATATACACTTATAATGGATTCTTTTGAAATTAATGCATTAACATAAATATTTTTGTTCAAATGTTTTGTCATCATCAAAAAGGGGGAGATTGTTGCTCCTAGATTGATTTTGATGATTACAAAGCAGATTGAAGGGATACAAATAATTTTAAAATGAAAAAGTCCTTATGCTCTTCAAGGGCAAAATCATAATTTCACTAAAATCCTGATTTGACAGTACCATTTGGTAGAACAAATGATTTGAAATCTATTGGTGAAAATTTCATTGTGTTTGGACTTATATTTTTGAAGTTATGAAGGTTTGAAGTGCATGAGTCGACTCATGAGTCAACTCATGGCACTGTGAGCTGATTGGCACGCAAAAATTCTCCTTGGCATGCTAGTTTTCTGGCTTGGCACGACCTGTGAGTCGACTCATGAGTCGACCCACAAGGCATGAGTCGACTCATGAGTCGACCCCTGCTAATTTGAGCCAAGAATTTCCAGAAACGCATTCTCTGGTTTTTGCAACAGAGGTCGACTCATGAGTCGACCCCTGAAGCATGAGTCGACTCATGAGTCGACCCCTGCGACGGGAAATGTCAGCAATGGCTATTTTTTTGCCCATTTTAATTGCCATTTATGCTTCCTAAAAATCCTCTAACGGCTCTTTATCTACCTAAATTGTTTTCTCTTGCTTCTAATGCTACAAAATGCTTTAAATGATGAAAGAAATTGCAGATTAAATAGCGGATCAAACGTGAAATCAAAAAGAGAAGAATAGAAGAGAGGATCCAAAATTTGCAAGAAAAAGCCTGAGATCAACGAAAAATCCAAAGAGAAAAAGAGAGAGGATCCACAATATACCAGAGAGATTGTGATAGAGAAAAGCAAGATCTTTCAAGGAGAGAATTCTTCACGCCTATTGTTTCAACCTTGATCTAGAGATTGTTCAAAGCTTTCAAGAGATCTTCAATCAACAATCAACCTCTTCTCAAGCATTCAAGCGTTCATCCACTTTGAGAAAATCTGAAAAAGGGGTTCTTCATTTGAGTAAAGCTTTTATTGTTATATTCGCTCATTTAAAGGAGCTGTTATTGTATTAATCTATGCTCAGAATTTTCTAACTCTTTGTGAGTTTTTGTTCTTGTGTTTGGAGGATTTTCAAAACAAGGAAAGGTTGATCCGAACATGAAATCGGAGTGTTTTGGGTTTATTTGTACCCGGGAAACAAGTGATCTAGCTTGGGATAGCTAGTGTCGGAGTTTCCGACGTCTTGTATTCTAGCTTGGGATAGCTAGTGTCAGAGTTTCTGACGTTTTGTATTCGGGTTGAATACAAAGGATAGTGGATTGAAATTCCCAAGTGGGATCTTGGGGAGTGGATGTAGGTGCAAGGTTAGCACCGAACCACTATAAATCCTTGTGTTTGTGGTGTGCTTTATCGCTTTATCTTATTTCTTTATTATATCCTTGCAATACTGCTTTAGGTAATTAATATTGATTTAAAGCCATTGTTTTGTTCTTCATAAGTTATCTGTTGGGCTTAAAATTTTTAAAAACCCAATTCACCCCCCCCTCTTGGGTTGCATAGCTGGGCAACAATTAGATTTAGTCAATTCTCTAATTAAGTCCATCTTTAATCTAACCATAGGTCTAACCCAATTAATGGACCTAATTCCCACTAACCCATTAACCCAATGTGTTATGGTTTGTGTCTTAGGTTTTTCAATTCACAATCCTAGAACCTAATCAAACAACTTCTTAATTCTTAATTAAGTTTTGGACTGAGGGTTGGGTTCGGCTTTTCAAAAAATAATTTTTATATTTATAAAATAATTTTACAATATGATTCTACCAACCATATTGCATGTTTGATTCATAATCAAGATACAAGTGAAATAAACATGAAACTACTTTAGATCTAATCTAAACAGGTTCGTGTAATTGAAACAGTTTCAACTTTAAATAATTTCTTTGCACAAAAATTATTAACAAAGAGATTTTATTTTAGATTTAAATATCTTTTAAATATAATAAATCATAAATTTAATCTAGATCATATCTAACAAATTTATGATTAAAGATAGATCTACACAAACTAGGACAACCTTTGCACTGTAAGGGGTAAACCTTACAGCAGGACAACTTTGCAGTTCGTGATTGATCTAAAATTTTAATTTTAGATTTAATAATTAGATTATAAATTAAATCTAATCTAAGAAATAATCTAAGTATATATAAATAATCATGTAATAAAGAATCTAGGCTCTGATACCAATTGTAGGAACCAGATCTAGGATTTCAGGGTTAGATCTTGAAACTTTTTCAAGATCATGCAACGGAAGACTAAAATAAATCAAAATTTATTTTTTAAAATTAGAGAATCTCTAGATCTAAAATCCTATTACATGATCATTACATAGTATTAAATAAAAAATTAAAATATATAAATGTAGCATGAACTACATGTTGATCATATCAACATGTTTCTATACTACATCTAATGTATGTATTAAACAATAGATCAGATCTATTACCTTGCAAGTTAGACATTCTAACCTCACTGATCTGGGCTTAAGGATGATGTTGCAAGCCGCACACACATTCGGCCTCTAGGAGTCATCCACACGAGCCCACGAATCTCGATCAGAAGTCCTGCTTCAGGAAATTAGCACAGTATGCTAGTACTGCACTGATCCTTCTTTGATGGTTGATCAGGTGCCTCCTTCTTCTTAATTTGGACTCTTTCAAAGATGAAAAGTAGAAGGAGAAGTTTCAGATCTGAGACACTCTCAGAAAACTCAAGATGAAGGGAGGAAAGATATGAAAACAAACAACCCTAGAAGAAGACCCTCTTCTTCTTCTCGTTTCTCTCTCTAGACACCCTAACTTGTGTCTTTTATATCTCCACGACCCAAAGGTTTTTCTCTCTAATTTTTGGATGGCCCAAAGTCTCTCAAATCTCTATCTTCACCAAAAATTTCATAAAGAAACTCATTTTATATAGAGAGATATGATAGAGTCCTTGTCTAGGTCAAATACCTAGTCAAGACTTATCCAAACATGGCAAGTTAAGGGGCACCCAACTCTTGAGCACCTCTTCCTTATTTTTGTGCATGGATTACTAGCAAAGGGTGCATAATATGTACCCTAAAATCCATAAAAATTCCAAAAAAAAATTGGATAGATTCGGTGCAAAATTGAAAGAGTTTTGGATTTCTAAAACTCTATCTCATAGAATTCGAAATCCAAACTTATTCCTTTTTGATTTGATCCAAACCACCTTCCATGTAAGAAAGAAGAGAGGAGACCTTTTGTGAGCATGGGAGAGACCTGGGAGAGGGCTTTTGTCACACAAAATAAGAAGAGATTGGCGTTGAATGAGAGAGAGGGTGTGGGGAAGGCTTATGTGGTGCAAGGTGGAATCCTAGTCTTACTAGGATTCTATCTTATGACTTATTTTAATTTGGTTTCTCAAATCAAATCAAATCAAAATTAGATCAACCCAATTAAAATAGGTCTTAACCCAATTAAGAACCTAATTTAATTAGATTAAATTAGATTTAAATCTGATTTAATTTTCTAATCAAATTAGAAATTAGATTGATCCAAGTCCTAGTTGAACTAGGACTAGTTTTTTCTTGCACTTGGCTTATCCAATAAACTAATTGGACTTGATCCAATCAAGCCCAAACTAAATCTAATTAAATTATATTTAATTAGACTTAATCTCAGCTCATTGGCTTAATCAAATTAAGTCAATTAGCAATCGAATTGCTAATCGATCCTCCTGCAACACTTGCACTGGGTTAAATGTCAATCGTATTGATCATTTAACCCTAGAACGATTCTTAATCATTGATCAACCATCTGATCGGATCATGAACTCTAATGTGTGTGACCTCATAGGTCTAAACCTAAGCCAGTAGCACAAAAATAAATTTTTATACCAATCGAAGTGACCATCTAGCAATGGTACCCGACGACCGGATAGGTCGAATGTGTAGAACAACATCCTTAGAACCCATACGGATATAGTTTTCATATAATTCATCCCCTTGACCAAAATGATCATAGGACACCCCAGAGTTCAACTGTCAACTCTGATCAGGTTGTCCACATTGTATTTCAAAATATCAAATCCATCTGATGGATTATCCTGGCCAAGGTTTTGCTAAATTAAAATACAGCGACTCATTCTTCTCCAACTCTTGGAGTGGTCAATTCCATCTCGATCACACTCTGACTTCATAAGTACTTGACTGTGTTCAGAAGCCTTCCATCTCTGAATTAGAAATTCAGTTAGTCCAGTACCAAAGCACAGTGAATTGCTTGTAAGTCACTGAGGCGATCTCAGGTCTAAGGGATACTTAAACCTATATCCCATCAGAGACATTCTCGACAGCAGAATACTCTGGAGTTGGTCACATTCAATGATGATGTACCAGTACATCTCACCTGTATGCCATACCAGTATCTTCACACTCTTTGGTTAAGAGGACAACCAACCCATATGGCCTACAGCGACCTATGCTCGATAGAAGCTGTCGTCCTTATTAACAGCCTATCATTTGGTCGTGAACTGTTTTAAGGACTAATCGATAAATCCTCTCTTTATCGAATCTAAATAGTCTTAAGGACTTCATCATAACAACAGAGTTCATTAGAAGATGAAAGCTTATGATGAAAATGCCAAATATATTTTATTTATTAACAAATCAATTACAATACTTGGTTGCTCAACCATCAACAACTTGACGATTGGCTTTTTGGGATACATTTCCCAACAAATGGCACATAGTATCAAAACTAAAATTTGGAGAAATAACAAGCAAAGTGAAATAAGAAACAAATAATGATAAGCAGAAATGAAAATTTTTTGATAAACAAAAAGGGGGAGAACAAGAATACCTGAGAAGAAGAAAAGCAATCTAAAGTTATTTTTTGATAAGCAAAAAGGAGGGGAGATGAAAATTTAAGAAGCAAATCTGAATTTTTAGCAAATCTGAATTTTTGATAGCAATTTGAACTTTTGAAAGGCCAATCTGAATTTTGATAAGCATTCCAAATCTTTGATTTGAAATCAAGTAATCTTGCTTAATGCTCATAAGAATCTTGATAAAGTTCTTAAAAGTTCTGACCAAATGTAATCGTTGCTCTGCTATCTTCTATTATGTTATGATATCTCATATTAGGACCGTAGCCCCTAATCAACTTTCTAAAAAAACTCCTCATCTTCAATTGATAAAGAAAATTGATTCAACTTTATGGTATGCGTTAATTAATGATAGTCTTAATTAATTTTGGCATATTATTTGTATATACTCAAAGTTTTGCCATTATCAAAAAGAGAAAGATTGTTGACCCTTGGATTGATTTTGATGAATAACACAATATTTGAGTATATGATTGATACTAATGAGTTATTTAAGTGTTTGAGAGGAGATTTCAAGAAGCTAGATATTGAAAAATATATCCTAAAGCCAATCATTTGGATAATTATACTCTTTATAATTTATATATAAATTATGAATTAATAAAAATTATTTGATATTTTTATCACAAATTGTACATCTTCCTTATTTGAACTCTCATGTTGTGATGAAGTTCTTAGAACTATAAAGACAATCGATAAAAGAAGATTTATTGAATAATTCTTAAATATGTTCATGACCAAATGATACGTAATTAAAGAATAATAATGTTTATCGAGTATAGATCATTATGTGCCATATAGGTTGGTTGTCCTCGTAATTAAGGAGTGTAGAGACACTGGTATGGCATACAGGTGAGATATAGGAGTACATCATCACTAAACAGTGACTCACCTACGGAGTACTCTACTATTAAGAAAAGCTTATGAAGGATATGGACATAAGTGTTCTTCAAATCTGAGATCACCATGGTGACTTGCAAGCAACTCACTATGCTTTGATGCCAGATTATCTGTATTTCTAATGTAGTGACGGAAGGCTACTGGATAAAGTTAAGTACTTGCAAACTCTATATGTGGATCAAGATGGGATTGAAACCTTCGAATTACATGAATTAGTACATCACTGTATTTCAATCCAGTAAAATCTTGACCAGGATAATCTTTATGATCTATCACAGGATTTGTAAAAGATTGAAATGGTTAGATGAGTGTCTTAGAAGCCGATTATTGACTGACACATTTTTTATTTCTAAAGCTTACTTTTGTACTTATAATATTTTTATATTAATAAAGAGCTTTTTATTTCAATTATGTTTATGTGTCCATGATTTATCCTAAAAATTAATAAAGATAATTTTGTATATTCTCAAAGATATTAAGAATCTGAGATATATATTATTAATAGTTAGTTTCTAAATACTCTCGATCAAAGGATCGTCATGAAGGACAGTAATCAATCTATTTAAGATCGATGCACTGTTCATATCTTTTATAGGCAGATGAGTCTCGGATCTGCAGTGTAGGGATATTGAGATGAGAGTGTGGATGATTGTTAGAGAATAACTTGCATTGAGCGTGATCAACATGAGAAATTACTTGAATATCTACTCACTCGTCAGTGGTTGTCTCGATGCTACAGTGGTGTGAGTGATCTTTTGATCTGTAGTTTCATCGACTATTCGTAGCGAGGCTACTGAGTTTGATTGCACGTTTCTTTGGTTCCTAGCATTCGAATCCTTGCTGTGTATATTGACTATAGTAGATTTAGGTTTGCTGTTAGGAGTAGGATGCATCTAGAAGGAATCTATCGATCTTGGTAGAAAATAAAAAACTTATGCAATTTACGAGATTGAGTTCAAAAAGTCTTTGACCAAAGCAAGTGTAAATACTGAAAAAGAGTTTCTATGGGATTCACAAGTAAACTCGAGTCGAGCCAATCTAGTATATGACTGATAATGGAGTCTAACGAGTTCTCCATGGTCTCCATCAAATTGAGACTCACGATAGAAAAATTGAATCATACGATAACTACCCTTGAGAGTTCATATTTTCATTCTACTGGATTACCACTATATACTGCTAGGTGTCACTGGTGGATTGTGGGATTCATCAGGCATCTTCTTGATGATCGATGATCCTTGAAAGATAGAGATAGAATTATTCCAACCATCGAAAGGAGTTTCAATAATATTATGATGGAGATCATAATATATCTTATTACTAGATAGAATGAAATCTATGGGATCACACATTAAGGGATTAATCTTGAATTAACCAATTAGACTTGTGAAGTTCTAATTGGGTTAGGATTTAATGAAATCCTATTAGGTTTAAGAGAATCATGCTAGCACATGGTTAAACCAAATTCTTTTCTGAACTTCGATTTCTTATTAGATAAAGATTGGATCAAGTCCATAGCCTTGAACCTAATATAAATTTATTTTGATTTGAGTTTAGAGGGGCACCTATTTAAAGGTCCAAAAGGATTGGATCAAGCTAATTAGTTGGCAAATAAATCTTCATATTTTTTTTCTTGATTTTCCATTTATGGTGAGGATTAATTGGAAAGAGAGAGGAGGTGCATGCCTCCCTTTTTGGAAAGACCAAGGGCACATACCCTTGGAGTGGGCGGATGAAAGAAAGAGGGGCCCACTCTTCTTTTGTTTGGGTGTGGAAGGAGAGAGAGGGGCCACATCCCCTCTCTTGTGCACTTAAAACCCTAAGAGGGTGCCAAGAGTTGGTGTTGCAACTACCTGCCTTATAAATCAAGTGGCGCCCCTCATCTTGCCTTATAAGATGAGGGCACTACATTCACTTGACATTTGAGGTAAGGGTCTTTCCAATTGGATCTGATTTTTATAAAAAAAAATAGATTAAAAGAAAAGAGACCTTATGAGACAAGAACTAATCTTTTTAGCCTGATTAGATAATGATTTGGAATAAAAAAAAGCCTATTTAAGGAGATGGTCTCCTAGGATTTTAGAAATCAATTTTTTTATGATTTCAAATCCTCTCTCTCTCTTTCTCTATGCGACCTCTACTTCTTCTCTTTCCAACGCTCAAAGGTTGGGCATTTTATCTTCCACACGCCCAAGTTGAAGAAGGTGATTAATTCTATATCAAGAATGAGGAGAAAGGCTGCTGTTCAAGTGTTGAGTTCATGGTCAAAGATCAAAGGTTAATCAAAAGTTTAAAAGGCTGAGTTTCTACTTGAAGAAGAAGGATCTATAACGAAAAGAAAGGTTCAAGGTTGATCCCGATGGATACTTATAGAGGCCAGACATGTGTGTGGCTCAACAACCTTAGATCTAGGATCATCAGTTATGGTGTATTTCAACCCACGCAAGGTATTGAGATCCGATCTTAATTTAATTTTTTAATTTTTAGATTATATGCATGTCTCAAATTCAGAGCTCGGATAGATGTAGATTAGATCTATAGCATATGGGGTTAAAGTATTTAACCTATATCTATTTTCGCTGTTGTTTCAAAATATTTTGAAATCTATGCATGCTAGTCTATTCGATTTTCTAATAGTGGTATCAGAGCTACTAGTTCTTTAAAATATATATAATCTAATTTTTATGTTAGATTTGAAAGTTTAGATAATTTAATATTGATCTTGTACTGATATAAGGTTGTCCTGATATAGAATTTATCCTTATATTGAAAAGATTATCATAGCACAAGATTGATCAATTTTGAGAATTATTTTTGAAATATTTAAATCAATCTATTAGATCTAAAAATTGATGTTTATGATATGTCTTTACTCATGTTAAATCTAAAATTAGAATGATTAATGTTTGCATCAGACTGGTATAAGGTTATCTTGAAATAGGATTTACCCTCTATATTGAAAAGATTGTCCTAGTTTGATGCGAACCAATTTTTGAAAAATATTTTCAAAATATTTTAATCATTATTTTAGATTTGATTATGCATATATTTGATATGTGTAAATTTAGTTTTAGATCTAAAATTTAATATATATACGATATATGTTTATAGTTTAGATCTAAAACTTCATATATATGATATATGATATTAGGTTTAGATCTGAAACTATTTCAAGATCATAAGTCACTAATGCATGTAATAAAATATAATCTAAACATATTTTTAAAATCCAAAAATTATATTATTGCTTGTGGGTATGGGTTAAACAGATTAGGTCTAGTGATCAAACTACAATTAGGATCAATTGATTAGATCAGGCTAGAACTCATTATCGATTTTGAGTAATTAATTGAACCTAATCAATGGTTGGTTAGGATTAGATCAAAAGGGCTCAAAGTCAATTTTAGTTATATTTGATCACATCAATTCATATTTTGATGTGAATTGATTAACTCAAGACCTAATTTGGCTTAGTCGTTCGAGCCCATTTCAATAGGTTAACCTGATCGATTCTAATCGATCAATTTAGTGTCTAAAGTAAGTATCTAGATGGTAGTTATTTAATTGGTTCCATTGTCTGACCTGACCAATTCATTGGTATCTAAGAAAAGTAATGGGGGGGGACTCCACTCATCTTAACTTATCTAGCCATTTTGAAAGATTTAGTTTCATACTAGATTACTTGTTGACTCGAGTTCACCTATGCCGACTAGGATGGTCAGACATATGGATGTGCTGTCATGAACTTGATCAGTTGGATATCATATCTACTGATTTAGAAGAGATCTAAATCTAAATCTTTTCACTAAATATTAAATCTAGAGGTCTTCCATCATTGTAGAGATGCGGATGCCTTCCTGACGTTGATCATTCTCGACTGATTATAGTGGTTCGGTTGCATCAAAAAAGTATAATAACTCTATTGGCATTTGATGCCCCGAGATAGAGATGGGGTTGGGCCAAATAACTGTTAGATGAGGGTTCCAATGATGGCTTTACTCCCATTGGTGAATGGTGGGTCTGACTTAACTAAAAAATATGCTAATAATGTTAGGTGAGGCCATAGGACTTAGAGATCAAACCCGCTGCATCTTGTTTAGTGAAGCAATAGATAAGATGTTATCCACTCATTAGTCTATGCTCCCCAATAACTGTTAGGTGAGGTATGTATGGATCAATGAGATCATAGTACCCACTAAAAATCGATCACGTATAGATTTCTATTTTATCACCCGAGGAGTGTGGGAGATTCGAAAAAATAATGGAGCCTTGTTTATTTTTAAAGTCTCTAGAATAAATATTTAATAAGTATAAATATCTAACTAAAAATTATTCTCTCTGCAGATAACCATGTTGAGTGCCAATCCTTTAGCCTGTATTCTTGACACAAATAGGTTGACCGAGATGAACTACAAAGACTGGCTCAAAAATTTTAGAATCATTCTTAGTTCTGAGAAACTAACCCATATCCTAGACAAGGATATACCTATGTTACCAGCTCGTCCATCCCCTGATCAAGAGTCATACTTGAAAAGTGGGTGGACAAGGATAATAAGGCAAAGTGTTATATTTTAGCATCTATGTCCAATGATCTTCAGCAACAGCATGAAGGCATGAGGACTGTCAAGGAGATGCTGACTCATCTGTAAGAGTTGTATGGTGAGCAAAGTCACACAGCTCACTTTGAGATCTCTCGAAGACTATTCAGAGCGAAAATATGTGATGGACAGTCCGACAATGATCATTGTTTGACAATGATCAAGGACATCGAAGAGCTTCAGAAGCTCGGGATGAACATGGACAAAAAATTACAAGTGGATTTGATCCTCCAGTCTCTTTCTGATTCATATGGGTAGTTCATTATAAACTACTATATAAATAAGATTGATAGCACTTTGTCTGAATTGCTGAACATGTTGGTAACAGTTAAGAGTACCTTGAAAGGTTCAAAGGGTATGGTTCTGACTGTGGAGTAGGCTTCTTTTAAGAGAAAGTCTTATTTCAAAAAAAAAAACCTATGAAGAAACAAAAGAATGAGATGAAGCTAAGAAGCAGGTTCCGAAGAAGGCTGATGACAAGAGAAAGTATTTTCATTGCAATGTCGAAGGTCATTGGAGAAGAAACTGTCTAGCATACCTAGCAACTGTGAAGAATAGGAAGCAGTATGGGCCTTCTTAAGGTACGTCTGATTTATTTGTAATTGAAACTAATCTAACAATTTTTTTTTCTTCTAGTTGGATTCTAGATTCTAGTTTAAGTGCTCATTTGTACACTTCTATACAGGATCTTAAAGAAGTTAGAGGGCTAAGGGAAGGTGAGATCACTCTCCAGATTGATAATGGAGCAAGAATTACTGCTATGGCCATCAGAATCTATCCTCCGCGATTATTATTAAGGATTATTTAATTTTGAAAGACTGCTATTATGTACTTGTAGCCAGTAGGAATTTAATTTTTATATCTGTGTTGGCACAGGATAACTATAATTTTTATTTCAATAAAGATATGTGTGCAATTTATTTTGAAAATAAATTTATTACACGTACTTTCTTGATTGATGATCTTTATCATTTGCATACGGATGCGAGTGTTCATATTAACAAGCAAACTATGAATGCGTAGGGTTTAAGAGACTTAGAGATAGGATTAGCCAAAAGTATCTATAGCACCTTAGACTAGGCTATATAGGAGAGGACAGACTTAATAAATTGGAGAAAAATAATCTTCTTGGGCCATTGACTTTTGAGTCTTATCCAGTTTATGAATCATGTCTTCAAGAAAAAATGGCCAAGTTGCCCTTTGTAGGACAAGAGAAAAAGGCCACTAAAATATTAGCCCTGGTACACATTGGCGTGTGTGGTCCATTTAATGTACAAGACAGGGGTGGCTATATTTACTTCATAACTTTTACCAATGATTATTCATAGTATAGGTTTGTGTATTTGATGCACGTAAGTCTGAAGCTTTTGAAAAGTTCATAGAGTTCCGACATGAAGTAGAAAAATAGATCGAGAAATCCATAAAGATTCTTCGATCAAATCAGGAAGGAATATATCTTAGTAAAAAATTTCAGACCTATCTCATGGATAACAGCATAGTCTCATAGTGGACACCTCCAGGGATGCCTTAACTCAACGGGTTATTCGAAAGGAGGAATCGAATCCTATTAGATATGGTCCGATCCATGATGAGCTTCACGACCTTCATGTCTTTCTTTGAGAACATGCACTACCTTCTGCAATTCATCTTTTGAATCAGGTTCTCTCTAAATCTGTTCCTACTACTCCATACGAGTTATGGCATGGTAAGAAGCCGACTCTTGGGTACCTCAAGATTTGGAGATGTTCGATCCATGTCAAGCGACAGCAGGCAGACAAGTTAGAGGCTAGGTCTTTTAGGGCTCACTTTATAGGATATCCTAAGGAAACCATGCAATACTACTTCTATCTTCCTGAGGATCATAATGTGATTATGAGTTGTCATGCAGTCTTCTTGAAAAAAGAGTTTATCCAAGATGGAGGTAGTAGGAGGAGGATTGAGCTTAAAGAGAAGATCTCTAAAGAGCATCGAGTCCAAAAACTTGAACTCAGTAGTGTATTAGTAGATGTAGTACTTTCTCCACCTCATAGATCAAGTAGGATCTCCCATCCTTCTGAAAGGTATTTATAGAAGATTTAGAGGAAGTATTTCTTGTGAAAGATAGGGACATTAGGAATGATCTCAAGACTTACGATGAGGCAATGTTAGATGTTGACTCTGAGAAATAAATGAAAGTGATGAAGTCAGAAATTGACTCCATGCATTCCAACCAGATTTGATCCTTAGTAGATCTACCTGAAGGTATTGTACCTATTAGGTGTAAATGGATTTATAAAAAAAAAATTAAGTCAGATGGTAAGGTAAAGACCTACAAGGCAAGGCTGGTTGCAAAAGGTTATAGTCATTATGAAAGCATTGAATATCATGAAACTTTTTCATCCATAGCCATACTGAAATTCATCCACACTCTACTTGCGATTGCAGCTTTTTATGATTAGAAAATATGATAGATGGATATAAAAACTATCTTCCTACATGGATATCTTGAGAAAGATATCTATATAGAGCAGTCTTTGGGTTTCACATCCAGTGATAGTGATCACAAAGTCTGTAAGCTACAAAGGTCCATACATAGACTCATGCAAGCATCTCAGAGTTGAAATACTCACTTTAATGATGTGATCAAAATATTTGATTTCATCAAAAAAGAGAAGGAGCCGTGTGTATATATAACAGTCAGTGGGAGTACTGTCCATTCCTCATATTATACATGGATGACATCCTCTTGATTGGAATGATATTCCCATGCTGACATCGGTCAAAGTATGGTTGTCAAAAAAATTCACCATAAAAGATTTAAGAGAAGCTTCCTATATTCTTGGTACAAAGGTCTATAGGGATAGATCTAAGAGAATGATAAGACTCTCACAACAAATGTACACAGAGGAGGTGCTGAAGAGGTTCAGCATGAAAAACTCCAAGAGGGATCTTTTGCCCCTTGGTATGGTATGCATCTCTCCAAGAAGATGTGTCTTGACACATCTGAGGAGATCCAGAGCATGAGCAAGATCCCTTATGTTTCAGCAATAGAAAGCCTCATGTATGCCATGTTATGTACATGACTTGATATAGCCCTTACCGTAAGTGTCATGAGCAGATATCAGACGAATCCAGATGAAGAACACTGGATTGCTATGAAAAATATCCTTAAATACTTGATAAGGACTAAAGATTTGTTATTGATCTTTGATAGAGGATCGGAGCTAAAAATTAAGGGATACACTGATTCAGACTTCATGACTGATGTCAATGATAGAAAGTCTACATCGGGGTGTATTTTTTTATGCAATGATGGTGCGGTTAGCTAAAAAAATTCTAAGCAGCTGATCATTGTAAATTCGACCATAGAAGCTGAGTACATCGTCGCCTCTGAAGCTATTAAGGAAGCTTTTTGGTTCAAAAAGTTCATTGTGAAGCTGCGTGTAATGCCATCAGTGCCATTACACTATATTGTGGGGAAAATCAGTGCAGGGGTAAAATGGTAATTTTAAAATTTTTTAAAATCATTATTTTACAGTAAAAATTATTAACTAATCTAATTAATTAATAAGAGTTTACCCTATACTAGGATCTAAATATAATATATAGCATGCATGCATTTAAATTTGAAATTCGAATTTGAACAGTAAACGCTTTACTGTAATGTGTTTAGAACACAATACCTTTGTGCGGGTAGTAGATCACCGCAATCTGATCACCGTTGAAAGAGTCTGATCATTGTGATATAGCCACACAGTATGTCTGACCTTTGCGGATCGTCCACACAAAGCTCCCGGTCTGATCGACTCCTCATGAGTGCTAGCTCGTTGTAGAACCCTTTCGATAGCCGATGCTGATCGAACTTCTTCGATCGATGTCTACCAATTCTTTAAATGCTCTGGATCATCAGCAGACGTGCTTGAGAGGATGTTGAAGATCTTTCTAAAATTTGGTGGGCTCACGACACTCGTAGCTCACCTTCTCACTTTCCGAACTCCAGGCTGAAATCCTGAAGAACTCACTGAAACCCTGCGCATACTTTTTCTTTCTTTTCTTTCTTTTTCTCTCAGAAGGATATTGACCTTCACCTTGCACACAAGGATTCCTCACACCCAGATTTTCTCTCCAAAATTTTTCTTTCACACGCCCCACTCTTCTCCTCCTTTTAAAACAATGTCAAATGTCTTATCCATGTGAGAGGATAAAGATGAGTAATTGCACATTTGAATTCAAATCAAATTTTGAATTCAAATGGAAACAAATTTATTCCTATCCACTAAGGGCGTGAGAAGAGGAGGGCGTGGCTTAATTTGTGCATGAGTGATTTCATGAGAAACATTTTCTCGTGTAATAAATGGGGCAATAAAAGAGGATAAGGTCAAGGCGCAAAGATTGGTTGCTCATTCAAATTCAAACTTTTATTTTGAATTTGAATGGCCAACTAATCATCCTTATCCACTCATTTGGCAAATTAAAGTAGGGTGTGAGGAGGGCTTTGCATGAGGAAAAATTCATGAGAACTTCCTTCTCATGAATTCAAATGGGTGCAGTGGAAGTGAGGTGGCGCAGGGAGAATGGGTCAAGGTGGTTTCATTATTTAAACCAACCTAATTGAACCAAATAAGTTAGGCCCAATTAGACTAATTTAAATCCAACTTAATTAGGCTTAATTAGGCTCAATAAAATCTAATCAAATCAAAAATTGATTAAGCCCAACCCCTGATCAAATCAGAGACCAAACCATCTCGATGATTAGGTCAACTCTTAACCTAATCGGGTCAAACCCAACTGAATCCAATTCAATTGGACTTGATCCAAAATTAATTACTCAATCAAATTGAGTTAATTAGCGATCAAATCACTAATTAAACCTCTCATAAATATTGAGTCCAAATCTGATGGGTAATCGGGCATCAAAATTCATCGATATGTAACCCTGATCGAAGAGTCCTAAACCAGTGGACTCTTGACCCCGGTACCCAAAATGTGTGGAATTCATGATCAGAGAATCCTGATTCTCGATCACAGAATCCCAGACATGAAGGACTCTTCACCAGCTATAAATCAGATAGGAACCTCTAATGTGTGTGACCCCGCAAGTTCGAACCCAAGCCAGTAGCATAGGAAACAATTCCTGTACTAATCGAAGTGACCATCTAGCAATGGTACCCGACATCGGATAGGTCGAATGATTGTAATCGCAACACTCAGAACCTACGTGAATATGGTTACTGTATAATTCATCCTTTTGACCTCTGTGTTTAGGATGACTCAGGGTTAAACTGTCAACCCTGATTAGATCATCCGATTCGTGCTCAACTCAAACAGTCCTGTGACTCCTCACAAAGACTATCCTGGCCAAGGTTTTGCTAAATTGAAATACGACTGTACACAGCTCCTAAACTGGAGTGGTCAATCCCATCTTGACACACGCACTGACAAGTCAGTACTTGACTACACCAACAGCCTTCCGTTATTGAATTAGAAATTCAGGTAGTCCAGTGTCTAAGTGCAGTGAGTTGCTTGCAAGTCACCGTGGGGTCTCAGGTCGGAGGGATATTTATATCCATATTCCATCGGAGCAAATCTTGACAGCAGAAATCACTCCAGAGTCGGTCACGTTTAGTGCAGATGTATCCTTACATCTCACCTGTATGCCATACCAGTGTCTCCACACTTATTGGTTAAGAGGACAACCAACCTATATGGCACACAACGACCTATGCTTGATAAACGTTGTCGTTCTTGGTAACAACGTATCATTTGGTCGCGAACAGATTTAAGGACTAAACGATAAATCCTCCTTTGTCGAGTCTAAATAGTCCTAAGGACTTCACCACAACATAGGAGTTCATTAGAAGATGAAATATTTTGTGATGAAAAATATTGAAATAATTTTTATTAATTCATAATTCATGTACATATACAAAAATGAGCACAACTATCAACAGGCTGACGATTGGCTTTGGGACACTATTCCCAACAATCTCTCACTTGGCCTAAAGCCAATTGGTGCAGTATCTAATACCCATCTTCGACTTGTAGTCATCGAACTCCTTCACCGCAATGGCTTTAGTGAATGGGTCGGCCAGGTTCTCCTTTCCATTGATCTTTTGAAGGTCGACATCATCTCGATCCATAATTTCTGGATGAGATGGTAGCGCGCAGAATATGCTTCATCCGCTGGTGTGCCTTGGGTTCCTTCGCCTGAGCAATGGCTCCAGAGCTGTCACAGTAGAGCAGAACTGGACCAACAAGGGAGGGTGCTACTTCGAGCTCGGTGATGAATTTTTTCAGCCACACCACTTCTTTGGCAGTATCTGATGTAGCGACATACTCTGTCTCACAAACTGAATCAGCCACTGCGTGTTGCTTGAAACTCTTCCAGCAGATAGCCCCACCATTAAGGGTAAAAATAAATCCCGACACACTTTTGCTGTCATCGTGATCAGACTGAAAACTAAAGTCTGTAAACCCTATAAGTCTCAAGTCCGATTCACCATAAATAAGCCACTGGTCCTTAGTATTTCTTAAATACTTCAAGATGGTTTTATCAACCTTCCAGTGATTCTCCCCTGGATCAGATTGGTATCTACTCACACCCCTAGTGAGTATGCCACATCTGATCGTGTACATGTCATGGGTACATGATAGATCCCACTGTCGAAGTATATGAAATCCTACCCATACGCTCTCTCTCTTGAGGTGTTGTCGGACAATCCCTCTTTGAGAGAGAAATTCTATGGCCTATCGGTAGATAGCCTTTCTTGGAATTCTCCATGCTGAACCTTTTCAGCATAGTATCTATGTACGTAGACTAGGATAAACCAAGCAACCTTTTAGATCTATCCCTATAGATCCTCATCCCTAGAATGTAGGAAGCTTCTCCCAGATCCTTCATGGAGAACTGTGACGACAGTCAAATCTTTATTCCCTGTAATGCAGGGATATCATTCCCCATTAAGAGAATATCATCCACATACAATACAAGAAATACTACTACTAGACCATTAGCCCACTTATAAATGTAGGGCTCTTCTCCGTTCTTAACGAAGCCATACGTCTTGATCGCCCTATCAAAATATATGTTCCAACTCCAGGATGCCTGCTTAAGTCCATAAATGGACCTCTGTAGTCTGCACACCTTAGACTCATCTGTAGATGTGAATCCTTCAGGTTGTATCATATACACCTCTTCGTCCAGCTCTCTATTTAGGAAAGCTGTCTTCACATCCATCTGCCAGATTTCATATTCCAGATGGGCAGCTATCGCAAGCATAATCCTAATGGATTTGAGCATTGCCACAGGAGAAAATGTCTCATCATAGTCTATACCATAACATTGACGATATCTCTTGGCAATCAGACGGGCTTTATAGGTTTTCACCTTTCCATCTGCGCCCCTCTTCCTCTTGAAGACCCACTTACACCCTATGGGTTTTACTCCTTCGGGTGGGTTAACCAATGTCCACACATCGTTGACCTTCATGGACTCCATTTCGGATTTCATGGCCTCTAGCCATTTCTCAGAGTCGGGTCTCTGCATTGCATCCATGTAGGTGATCGGATCCTCATCATTTTCATCAAGTTCGATAGGATCGTCATCCCGGACCAAGAAACCATAGTATCTGTCCGGTTGACATGGTACTCTACCAGATCACCTTAAGGGTGCTTGAACAATGGGCTCCGGATCTGATCTAATCAAATCCGGTTCAGGTTCAGCAACTTGTGTCGGATTTTCCACCTGTCGAATTTCATCAAGTTCAACCTTAGAGGCAACAGTCCCTTCACCAAGGAACTCCCTTTCCAAAAAAATTGCTTTAAGGCTGACAAACACTTTTTGCTCTCAGTTAGGTAGAAGTAATACCCTTTGGTCTCCTTTGGGTACCCTATAAAATTACACTTGTCAGACCTAGGTCCAAGCTTGTCCGTAGTTAAATATTTAACATAAGTCAGACACCCCCAAACCCTAAGGTGCGAGAGTACTGGCTTACATCCTATCCATATCTCATATGGCGTTTTGGTTACAGACTTACTCGGAACCTTATTTAGAAGGCAACAAGTCGATTCGAGCGCATATCCCCAAAGGGAGATCGGCAAACCAGCAAACCCCATCATGGATCGAACCATGTCCAACAAGGTCCGATTCCTCCTTTCAGACATACCATTATGCTGTGGTGTTTCAAGAGGTGTCCACTGAGAGAGAATCCCATTCTCCCCAAGATATGTCAGAAAATCATTGGAAAGGTATTTGTTGCCCAGCTATGCAACCCAAGAGGGGGGGGTGAATTGGGTTTTAAAAAATTTAAGCTTAACTAATTACTTATGAAAAGTATTTGTTAAAAACTTGATGAATGAAGAGAAAGACTTTACTTCAAGATTAATTACCTAAAGCAAGAATGCAAGGATATAATAAAGAAATAAAGAGAAACAATAAAGCACACCACAAACACAAGATTTATAGTGGTTCGGTGCCAACCTTGCACCTACATCCACTCCCCAAGCTCCTACTTGGGAATTCCAATCTACTATACTTGTATTCAATCCGAATACAAACGTCGGAAACTCCGACACTAGCTATCCCAAGCTAGTCCACTTATTTCTCGGGTACAAGCCAACCCAAAATACTCCGATTTCAGGTTCGGATCAACCTTCTCTTGTTTTGAAAACCCTCCAAAAATAAGAACAATTACTCACAAAGAGTAAGACAGTTTAGAGCATAAATAAGTACAAGAATAGCTCCTTAAATGAGCGAATATAACATTAAATACACTTTACTCAAATGAAGAATCCCTTTTGGATTTCCTCAAGGTGGATGAAGAGTTGAATGAACGCTTGAGGAGAAGGTGAACTTTGATAGAAGATTTCTTGAAGGCTTTGAAAGAGCTCTTGATCAAGGTTGAAAAATTGGCTTGAAAAACTCTCTCTTTGAATGCTCTTGAATGCCCTTTTGAACGCTCTTGCTTTTCTCTTTCATAATCTCTCATGTATATTGTAGATCACCTGTCTCTCTCGTGTATATTGTGGATCCCCTGTCTTTTTCTCTCGTGTATATCATTGATCCCCTTTTTCTTTCACCTTTTGAAACCTTTTATAGCTTTAAGAAACAAGGAAAAATATTTTTGGCAGAAAAAGAGCCGTTAGAGCATTTTAAGGGAGCATAAAAGACAATTAAAACGGGCAAAAAACTAGCCATTGCAGACAATTTCCATCGCAGGGGTTGACTCATGAGTCGACTCATGCTTCAGGGGTCGACTCATGAGTCGACCTCTGTTGCAACAACCAGAAAATGAGTTTCTGCAACTTTTGGCCTAAAACTGCAGGGGTCGACTCATGAGGGTCGACTCATGCCTGGGGGTCGACCCCATGGGGTCGACTCACAGGGTGTGCCAACAAAAAATCTGCGTGCCAATCAGCTCATTGTGCCATGAGTTGACTCACGGGTCGACTCATGATTTTCAAACATGCATAACTTTCAAAATACAAGTCCAAAATCAATAAAATTTTCACCATTGGATCACAAATCTTTTGTTCTATCATTTGATACTATCAAATCAGAGTTTTGATAAAATTATAATTTTACCCTGAAGAGCATAAAGACTTTTTCAAATAAAAATATTTGTATCCCTTCAATCTGCTTTGTAATCATCAAAATCAATCTAGGAGCAACAATCTCCCCCTTTTTGATGATGACAAAACACTTGAATAAAAGTATTTACGTGAATGCATTATAGATTTATATGCTTGAAAAGAGTATGATTCTTTTGGCATGTGATATAAATGGTCATATGCAAGAATAGTTTGCCCATTTGCTTAAAGATTTGAAGATATGCTCATTGGATTATGTGATTTTGGTGATAGAGCAGAAAACTTATTTTTGTTATCAGATCAAGCTGTATTTTGAAAATTTACTCATTCTCATTTGATTTTAGTTTTAGCATCAGAGCAAAAAATAATTATGTGTGCCAAAGCATGTTTAAGAGTTGATTTGGAAAATGTATTAGATCATTTTGAGTTTAAGATGTATCAGAGTAAGAGAAAAATAAATTTTGCAATGTATCAGAGCAAGAAAAATAATTTTACAATGTTATCAGAAAAAATTTTACAATGTATCAGAGAAAATTTTACAATGTATCAGAGCAAAAAATTTTAAGATGTATCAGAGTAAGTTAAATTTCTTAAGATGTATCAAGGTAAATAAAATTTCAAAAGATGTATCAGAGCAAGTTGGAATTTTGAAGTATATCATAGCATATTTAAATTTTTTAAAGCAAATCAGAGCATATGTAAAGAAGTAATTTAAAAGTTACTTATTTGCATTGTACTTAGCATTGTACTTTTGATATTGTTCTTTAAATTCTCCAATTCATTCATTAATTTCTCATAATTTGTAGTTTTGCTTTTTGATGGGATGCTTTTTCTTTAATTGCTCATAATTTATGGTTTTGCTTTTGATGGATTGCTTTTTCTTTAATTGCTCATAATTTATGATTTTGCTTTTGATGGATTTTTTTTGTTTAATTTCTCCCTCTTTTTGACATCATCAAACAAGGTTAACTCCTCCTTTTTCTGAACCATTCTTTAATTTCTCCCCTTTAGAGGTTATCACAGATGTTTGCTCCTCCTTAATACAGCAATTATTAACAGCAAACAACAACAAAGAGAAGACAATATTTCAACAAGGAGAATATATATAACCAAAATATGATTGACATCATTACAAAAGGTAGAAATATAAGTAAAAGATGATACCATAAAACCATAATTGTTTCAATACATAGTTCATAATATAAAAGTCAACCAGCTAATTGTCAATACATGGCCCCAAAATACAGATCCTAGAACAAGACACTAACACCTAGGATCTAGTAATGATCAAGACAAGTCATGGATCGGAGTCATCAGATATGGGATGAGAAGCTGATGGATCTCGATCAGAAGTGCATCCTCTACCCCGTCTGCCTCTGGCATGAGCAGGAGAGCGAGATGAACTGGGTGGCTGAGAACGCTGAGAGGCTAAGGACTGAACAGAAAGGGTGAGTCTGATGGAATCAAGTACGTTCAGTGCTCTGGAAACAGACTGAAGTAGAGCAGTGAACTGAGTGAATGCATGCTCACTCGATCCTCGGATCTCTTTCCTCAGTAACTCATATCCACCCTCCAGTGCTCCTCTGAGCCTGCCAGCCTCTGCAGTGAGGTCTGTGACCTCAATAGTGGACTCCTGTGGCTGAGGATGGGCCAAAGCAAGGACTTGCCCCTGCAAGTCAAGAACTCTGCCAGTCAGTCTCCAGATGGTGTCCTCAAGCTGCTGAATCCGGATGGACTGATCTAATATCATCTGAAACACAGTGGAGATGTGGGGAGTCATGGTCTGATCAGAAGAAGTGGCTCCTGGTGCAAAAGTAGTACTGCTCCACTGGCTAGATAGCAAAGAAGCCACACGCTGTGATATCTGCTCGATCTGATCGTCAGCCAGTCTGAACTCTGATTGAGGTGTTCTGGTCTCTGGCTGATACACTGGTGTGGACATCCTGGTGAACTCTGAAGGGCCAGCCTCTGTATCAGGAATGAACTGGATATCTGGTGATGCTGCCCTAAAGTCATGGATAGGAGATGATGGACCTTCTTCTTCTATTCTGTCTTCAACTCTGTCTTCAGCTCTATCTTCAGTTCTCTCCCCAGCTCTCTCCTCAGAGCCCTTGATCCAACCACCATCAGTCTTTGTAAATCCCATTCGGTGCAGGGTGTGTTGGTTGAAAGTGTCCACATGAGAGAGCTTAGTAGAAGCCTCCCCCTCACAGCTAACTCCAAACCTCCTAAATACTCGAGTAAGGGCCATACCAAAAGGCAAGTGTGCCTTGGATCTGTTCAAAGTCTCTCTCTCATGGCCTCTATCATAAGTGCAGGGAGGTTCAGGGGGGTCTGAGTGATGACATGAAACATGATACAAACATCTCTGCTGGATTTGGGAAGAACGGTGGAGAGCTAGGGCACGCTCCAACCGTGCCAAACAATGGGAGAAAGCACAAAAATCCCTTTCCAAGGTGGCGATTTTTGGTGGAGAGGAGGAGGGAAAAGTGCCTCGAACTAGATCCTTGGATTTGGAGCAAAAGGAATTGGAGAAGTCGGCTTTTGGAAGGAGGAAGATGAGAGGATGAGTCGGCTCACGAACAGGATCCCATATAAAAACAATGAGCCCGTGGAAAGTTTGAGGAAATAACAAGTTTGCCATTGAGTCGACTCATGGGGGTCGACTCATGAAGTTCAGAAATTCAGAAAAAATATGAATAAATTCCAGAAAAATTTGAAATTTTGGGAGAAGGAGTTTTGCTCAAAGATAAGTTTTTAGAATAATAAATTTGAGCTTTTGGGATCAGGATAGATATTGGAAATTGAGCTCTAAGAATTTTTGACATCAATTCTTGGAAATTGAGAAAAATTTAGGCATATGGATCTAGAATTCCTAGATTTCTCCTAATTTCACAGAATCTATCCTCACTAAGTGCCTTTATAAAGATATCAGCTAATTGATTTTCAGTGCAAACATATTCAAGAATTATATTTTTATTTTGAACATGTTCTCTTATAAAATGATGTCTTATTTCAATATGTTTGGATCTTGAGTGTTGAATTGGATTTTTAGATAGATTTATGGCACTTGTGTTATCACATCTTATTGGTGTTTCATTAAGTTTGATTCCAAAGTCTTTGAGTTGTTGCTTAATCCACAAGATTTGAGCACAACAACTTCCGGCTGTAATGTATTCGGCCTCAGCCGTAGACAGTGCCACCGAATTTTGTTTCTTGCTAAACCATGAGATTAGGTTAACTCCAAAAAATTGGCAAGTTCCACTTGTGCTTTTTCTATCTAATTTACATCCAGCAAAATCAGCATCTGAATATCCTAATAAATCAATTTGTGAGTCCTTAGAGTACCATAACCCTAGAGATTGAGTACCATTTAAGTATCTAAGGATTCTTTTAACAGCATTCAAATGAGATTCTTTAGGATTAGATTGATATCTAGCACATAAACAAACACCAAACATGATATCAGGCCTACTTGCAGTTAAATATAATAATGAGCCAATCATACCTCTATAGTATTTTAAGTCTACACATTTACCTTCATCATCCTTGTCAAGCTTACATGAGGGACTCATTGGTGTGCCAATAGGTTTGCAGTTCTCTATTCCAAATCTTTTGAGTAGTTCCTTGGTGTACTTGCTTTGGGTGATGGAGATTCCCTCTTTTGATTGTTTGATTTGAAGTCCGAGGAAGAAGGTGAGTTCTCCCATCATGCTCATCTCGAACTCCCCCTGCATAAGCTTAGCAAAGTCTTGACAAAGAGATTCATTAGTAGACCCAAAAATTATGTCATCAACATAAATTTGTATAACTAGCATATCATTTTGATTTCTTTTAATAAAGAGGGTTGTATCTACATTACCTCTTGAAAAATTATTATTTAGTAGAAATTTGCTTAGCCTATCATACCATGCTCTAGGTGCTTGTTTTAATCCATATAAAGCTTTATTTAATCTAAAGACATGATTAGGAAAAGCATGATTTTCAAATCCAGGGGATTGTTCTACATATACTTCTTCAGTAATATATCCATTTAAAAATGCACTTTTAACATCCGTTTGAAATAATTTGAATTTCATAAAGCAAGCATATGCAAGTAGAAGTCTAATAGCTTCTAATCTAGCAACAGGTGTAAAGGTTTCATCAAAATCAATTCCTTCTTCTTGATTATATCCCTTAGCAACCAGTCTTGCTTTATTTCTAATTACATTTCCATGCTCATCTAATTTGTTTCTAAAGACCCATTTTGTGCCAATTATTGAATAATTTTTAGGTCTTGATACTAAAGTCCAAACATTATTTCTTTCAAATTGATTAAGTTCCTCTTGCATTGCATTAATCCAATTATGATCATTTTCAGCTTCTTCAAAAGTTTTAGGTTCAAGATGAGATACAAAAGCACAATGATTAACTACATCTTTAAGTAAAGAACGGATTTTTACCCCATGCATAGGATCACCAATAATTAACTCCTTAGGGTGGTTGTGAACATACCTCCATTCCTTGGGTAGGTCATTTGTACCTTGAGGTTGTTCTTGAATTTCTTCACCTCTCTCATCTTGTTTGTCTTCTTGATCTTTGTCTTCTGGAGTTGCTGAATCTTTCAGAGTGATCTCCTTCATACCTTCTATTAGTGGATCTGCATCATCAACACCCTCATTCTTCCTTGAAGGAAGATTTTTAGATTCATCAAAAATAACATTTATGGACTCCTCAACTACTAAAGTTCTTTTGTTGAAAACTCTAAATGTTTTACTAGTGGAGGAGTAACCTAGAAAGATTGCTTCATCTGATTTTGCATCAAATTTACCAGGTCTTTCTTTGCCATTATTTAATACAAAACATCGGCAACCAAAAACATGAAAATATGCAATATTTGGTTTTCTTCCTTTCCAAAGTTCATAGGGGGTTTTCTTTAAAAATTGTCTAATCAAAGCATGATTTAAAATGTAACATGCTGTGTTAATTGCTTCCGTCCAAAAATATCTTGGAAGGGTTGCTTTCACAAAGCATGATACGGGCCATTTCTTCTAAGGTTCTGTTTTTCCTTTCAACTACCCCATTCTGTTGGGGTGTCCTAGGAGCAGAGAAGTTATGGCCAATTCCATTTTCATCACAAAAATTTTCAAAGTCTTGATTTTCAAATTCAGTTCCATGATCACTTCTAATATTTTGAATTGAAAACTCTTTTTCATTAGTGACTTTTCGGTGAAATTTAGTGAAAATATGAAAAGTTTTATCTTTGTGTGCCAAAAAGAAAACCCAAGTAAAACGAGAGTAATCATCTATAATTACAAAGCCATATCATTTTCCTCCTAGACTAGTGGTTCTAGTTGGTCCAAATAAGTCCATATGCAAGAGCTCTAAAGGTCTAGAAGTTGAAACAATATTTTTGGATTTAAATGAAACTCTAGTTTGTTTATCTAATTGGCATGCATCACAAATTCTATCCTTTTTAAAATTCAGTTTTGGCAAACCAAGAACTAATTCTTTCTTAATTAATTTTGAAAGAGAATGCATGCTAATATGTGCAAGTCTACCATGCCACAACCAACTAGTCTCATTAACTTTAGCATTCAAGGATACTAGGCATTGCATGTCTAATTTGGCTAAATCATTCAAATCTACCATATAAATATTGCCATGCCTATGTCCTATAAATTTGATGCCATCGTTAATAGGACTAGTCACAATGCAAACAGATGATTCAAAAATAACTTTATACCCTTTATCACAAAATTGACTAATGCTAAGTAAGTTATGCTTTAAACCTTTAACTAACAAAATATTTTTAATGTATTTGGAGGGAGTGATACCAATGTTACCTATTCCGATGATCTTTCCTTTGCCATTATCTCCAAAGGTGACCATCCCTCCATCCTTAGCATCAAGCGTGATGAATTGTGATTCATCACCAGTCATGTGTCTCGAGCATCCACTGTCAAGATACCATTTCCTGTTTCCTCCTTGGGATGCTAGACACACCTGCAAGCAAAGGTCAAGTTTCTGTCTTAGGTACCCAAGCTTTCTTGGATCCTTTTAGGTTAGTCAAAATGGTTCCTTTTGGAACCCATATTTTCTTTATAGTTGTGTTTGCAGATTTGTTAATAAGGCATGTGTATGATTTATGTCCTATTCTACCACATTTGAAACAACTAATATTTGTAGACTTGTTACTTGAATAATTTACATAAATATTCTTCAGAAATTTTTGTTTCTTCAAGGGGTTATAGCCAAGTCCAGCCTTATCATATACAGCTTTTTGATTATCAAGAATCATATTTAGTTTGTTTGTACTTAAGGTGAACTTATCTACTATAGGTTTCAGCTTGTTAATTTCATTCTTTAAGCTTTGATTTTCTTGAATCAAGGTGGATTTTTCAATTGAAAAGTTTTCAGCTTGTTTCACTAAGGACTGATTTTTCAATTTCAGTTCTTTGTTTTTCATCCCTAGTTTCTTTAATTCATCAATTAAATCATAGAATGCTTCATACAATTCTTCAAAAGTAAATTCACTAGGAGATTCAGAAGTTACCTCATTTTTGTGTGCCATAAGGCACAGGTTGGCTTGTTCTGTTGAGGTTTCCTCATCGGAGCTTGAGTCATCACTCGCACTCCAAGTCACCATCATTGCTTTCTTTTTGAACTTTTTGGGACCTTTCTTCAGTTGTGGACATTCAGATTTGAAATGTCTCGGCTTCTTGCACTCGTAGCATATAAGGGGTTGATCTTTCTCTTTCTCTTTGCTTTGTTCCCCTTTTGTGAATGACTTCTTTCTCATCCCCTGTTTCCTTTTTCTTAGAAACTTCTTAAATCTCCGGGTGATGAGTGCCATCTCTTCATCCTGTTCTTCATCTTCAGTGTCATCCGTTTCATCATCAGGCGAAGCTGTGGATTTGAGGGCAATGGATCTTTTCTTTTTGACTTCATCCTCTTGATGTTGCTTCATGCTAAGTTCATGAGTCATCAAGGATCCAAGAAGCTCTTCTAGAGGTAGAGTGTTCAAGTCCTTTGCTTCTTGGATGGCAGTCACTTTGGCTTCCCAAGTTCTTGCCAATGACCTGAGAATCTTCCTTACAAGCACACTGTTAGTATAAGATTTGCCAAGACTCTTCAAACCATTAATTATATCAGTAAAATGAGTAAACATAGCAATTATGGACTCATCATGCTCCATTTTAAACAATTCATATTTATGCACAAGCATGTTTATTTTAGACTCTTTTACTTGATTTGTTCCCTCATGGGTTACTTCTAACCTATCCCATATTTCTTTAGTAGATGCACAAGTAGAAATGCGATTAAATTCATTTGCATCAAGTGCACAATAAAGAACATTCATAGCTTTAGCATTTAATTATGCCAATTTCTTATCAACCTCATCCCATTCTTTCTCGGGTTTGGTTGACTCCTCACCATCTATAATCTTGGTGGGTGTGTGAGGACCGTTCACTATGATACTTCATATATCATAGTCGAGTGCTTGTATGAATATCTTCATCCGAGCTTTCCAATAGGTGTAATTAGACCCATTGAAAAGTGGAGGTCGGTTGGTAGATTGCCCCTCGGCTAGAGAAGTACCGACATGGGTTGCCATAGATCTTTGGCTCTTTGATTGTTAGATCAAAGAAGGGCTAGAGCACCGGGCTCTGATACCACTTGTTGCCCAGCTATGCAACCCAAGAGGGGGGGGGGTGAATTGGGTTTTAAAAAATTTAAGCTTAACTAATTACTTATGAAAAGTATTTGTTAAAAACTTGATGAATGAGGAGAAAGACTTTACTTCAAGATTAATTACCTAAAGCAAGAATGCAAGGATATAATAAAGAAATAAAGAGAAACAATAAAGTACACCACAAACACAAGGATTTATAGTGGTTCGGTGCCAACCTTGCACCTACATCCACTCCACAAGCTCCTACTTGGGAATTTCAATCTACTATACTTGTATTCAACCCGAATACAAACGTCGGAAACTCCGACACTAGCTATCCCAAGCTAGTCCACTTGTTTCTCGGATATAAGCCAACCCAAAATACTCCGATTTCAGGTTCGGATCAACCTTCTCTTGTTTTGGAAACCCTCCAAAAATAAGAACAATTACTCACAAAGAGTAAGATAGTTTAGAGCATAAATAAGTACAAGAATAGCTCCTTAAATGAGCGAATATAACATTAAATACACTTTACTCAAATGAAGAATCCCCTTTTGGATTTCCTCAAGGTGGATGAAGAGTTGAATGAACGCTTGAGGAGAAGGTGAACTTTGATTGAAGACTTCTTGAAGGCTTTGAAAGAGCTCTTGATCAAGGTTGAAAAATTGGCTTGAAAAACCTCTCTTTGAATGCTCTTGAATGCCCTTTTGAACGCTCTTGCTTTTCTCTTTCACAATCTCTCGTGTATATTGTAGATCACTTGTCTCTCTCGTGTATATTATGGATCCCCTGTCTTTTTCTCTCATGTATATCATTGATCCCCTTTTTCTTTCACCTTTTGAAACCTTTTATAGCTTTAAGAAACAAGGAAAAACATTTTTGGCAGAAAAAGAGCCGTTAGAGCATTTTAAGGGAGCATAAAAGGCAATTAAAATGGGCAAAAAACTAGCCGTTGCGGATAATTTCCGTCGCAGGGGTCGACTCATGAGTCGACTCATGCTTCAGGGGTCGACTCATGAGTCGACCTCTGTTGCAACAACCAAAAAATGAGTTTCTGCAACTTTTGGCCTAAAACTGCAGGGGTCGACTCATGAGGGTCGACTCATGCCTGGGGGTCGACCCCATGGGGTCGACTCACAGGGTGTGCCAACAAAAAATCTGCGTGCCAATCAGCTCATTGTGCCATGAGTTGACTCACGGGTCGACTCATGATTTTCAAACATGCATAACTTTCAAAATACAAGTCCAAAATCAATAAAATTTTCACCATTGGATCACAAATCTTTTGTTCTATCATTTGATACTATCAAATCAGAGTTTTGATAAAATTATAATTTTACCCCTGAAGAGCATAAAGACTTTTTCAAATAAAAATATTTGTATCCCTTCAATCTGCTTTGTAATCATCAAAATCAATCTAGGAGCAACAGTATTCATCTCCTCGATCAGATCGAAGAGTTTTAATACACTTTCCAATATATTTTTCTACCTCATTTCAAAATAGTTTGAACATTTCAAATGACTCTGACTTATGCTTCATTAAATAGACATACCCATACCTCGATAGGTCGTCTGTGAAGGTTATGAAGTAGAAATATCCACCTCTTGCACTTGAGCTCATGGGTCCACATACATCAGAATGTACTAGAGCCAAGAGTTCACTGGCTCTTCACCTTTTTCAATAAAAAGTGACTTGGTCATTTTACCAAGAAGATAGGACTCACAGGTTGGAAGTGATTCATAATCACCTACTTTAAGAATTCTTCTTGAGCCAACCTGTTTATCCTGTTCTTATTGATATGACCTAACCTATAGTGCCAAAGGTAAACTTCTGACACATTATCTATTCTAGGATATTTACCGAAGGTTTGAACCACATTAACAGATTGTGATAGAAAGTAAATTCCATTATTAAGTTGTCCAATAAATATTGTAACACCATTCAAAATGATATTGCAAACATTTTTTTTATTAAAAATTGATAACCGTTCATGGCCAAAAGGCCTACAGAAATAATATTTAATAAAAAGCTTGGACAATAGTGACATTCACTCAGAATTATATTTTGAGAATTGATTACAAGGTTCATGATTCCTAATGCTAGAACTGGAACTTTGCTTCCATCTCCAACGTTCAGGAACCTCTCACCTTCATCAAATCTCCTACTGACCTGCAGACCCTGCATCGAATTGCAAATATGATAAGGGTTTTTAGTATCCAATACCCAGGCAGTAGTATCACAAATGAAAAAGTTGCAAGGTGTTATCATATAAGTACCTTGCTTCTTCTTTGGCCTGTTCGGGTCCAGTGAGGCAATGTATAGAGGACAGTTCCTCTTCCAGTGCACCTGCTTCTTGCAAAAGAAGCACTCTGTCTGGCTCTGGTCGGGCTTGCGCTTCTTGGTCTGACCCTGTGCAGACGTCCCAGCATGTAGCTGCACCTTCTTATTCTTCTTCTTCTTGTTCTTCTTCCCTTTCTTAAAGGGTCGACGACCAGAAGAAGACCCTCCCACAACATTCACCGACTCCTTATGGAGCTGGTGATCCTTCTCAAAGTTCTGCAGCAACCCCAACAAGCTGTGGTAGTTCACTGCAGGCTTTGTCATTCGAAAATGAGTAAGGAAGGGAAGGAAGGACTTGGGCAGAGAATTAAGGATCGCATCCTTACCGAGCTGCTCGTGCAGGGGAAAACCCAGTTTACTTAGGCGCTCAATCATTTCAACCATGTACAGTACATGATCAGTGACTGAGGCTCCATCCCTCATCCGAGCATTAAAAATGGCACAACTAGTTTTGTGCCTTTCAACATCGTCAAGCGTGCCAAAAGAGTCATTCAACATTTGAAGTATCTCCTGTGGCTGGGCGTTCTCGAACCTGTGACTGAACTCATTATTCATTGCTGCCAGCATTATGCACCGGATGTTGGTGCGATCGTTGAGCCACTTCTGGTAAGTATCTCGAACCGTCCTTCTAGCATTCAGGGCTGGCTCCTCAGGTGCCGGATCCGTTACTACATAAAGGATCCGCTCATGCTCAAGGATAATTTTTAATTTTGATACCAGCTATCGAAATTAGGTCCCATGAGCTTGTCATTATCTAATAATGATCAGAGCGACAGGGTAGTGGCCATAACTGCATAAAGAAAAACCAGACCTATATTAGTACATAAATTATTAATACTAAAGACTTGGACTTTAGTCTAAAGTTTCTCTCAGTATTTTTATGAATTGGTAGCCTCAACCTCTAATTCGAGAAATTACTTTAATTTCTTAGTGGGTACTAGAATCCACACAGACTACACACGAGCCTAACTTTGGTTGGTCAACCCATGTGCATCTATGGGTAGGTTCATAACCAGTTGTTTTTTAAACAACTTCTAGTAATTAATTTTGCCCCAGAACCTAATCAGTAGGCTTTGGCCTCCACTGAAAAAATCTGGTTAGGTCCAACCATTAACATGATTTGATTTAGTGAATCAGACCAATAAATGATCAAGCCCGACTTTGATCGGCCAACCTAACCACCATCAGAAAGACTCAAACCAAATTATCATACTATCAATGATAATTCTATTAGTCAATAAGCACCAGGCCTTTGGGCCTCCAATGATTATTAAACTAATGGACTCATTATCACTCACTTAATGGGAGGCTATGACTTAGTTATCAGTATAACTTAATCATTTTTAGGACCTAATATTTTTTTTTTTTGAGGATTTTATTAAAGAATAGATGAGAAAAAAATATCCAGTCAATTTCAATCCTTCCACTGACTTCACCAAGTCAAATTAAAAAGGATTTACTTAAAGCTGGCATTAGGAGCACCTAAATCAGTCAAACTGATTTACCTAATGACATGGGCGAGCCCTAATCACCAAGTGATCTAATCAAAACCTAATTCATCAGGTTGGCCAGGTAAGTGAGATCAGTGGTGGGGATAAGCCATTAACTCGTCAGAGATCGAATCACTGCGAGTAGCTCCCACTTAAAAACCACTGGTCAAACTGCCAAACTGACCTTAGACACCAACCGGTTCATTAGTTTTAATTTGATCAACTTAGTAAATAGGGTTCCACCGCATAGCCATGAATTAAGTCCATCTTGGTCTAGTTAAAGACATGGACCCATTCAACTACAACTATTGAAGTTGAGTCTAGAGTATCCTTGACCTAATCTAATTCAACTTTTGATTAGATTTGACCAATTACTCTAATTTAGTCCATTTCTTTAAGCTAACCTTAGGTCTAACCCAATTATGGACCTAATCCATCTAACCCATTGACCCACAAGTTTATGCAATTGTCTTAGGTCTTAATTCACAATTCTAGACCTACTAGACAACACTTAATTCTTTTAATTAAGTATTTGGGCTGATAGGTCAAGGTTTGGCATTTCAAAAATAATTTTTAAATTTGAAAAGTTTTATTTTTGTTCACCAAATATGTTGACTCATTTCACAAATAGATCAGTACATTTCATAAATAGCAATCGTATTGCTAATTACATAACAAAAATAAATTAAAAAAAATTATGAATATTCTTTAGATCTAATCTAACACATTCATGATAAATTTTACAATTGAACCTTTACAATTAATTCTTTTTGCTGCTTCATCTGTATAGGATATAATTACAGCGGCACCCCTACCGCCATAGGAGACCCCATCGAATGGGAGGAGAGGGCCTTTAAACCCTACTTTTCTTCTATGACCGGACGGCCATGGCAACTAACCCAATTCGATTACTTGCTACTTGGATCAAGTATATCTAAATATACCAATTTCAAAATTTAAATTTCAAATTTTAAATTTTAAATTTTAAAATTTAAATTTCAAACAAATTTAAATTTTAAATTTTAAATTTTTGAATTTTAAATTTTGAATTTTGAATTTCAAATTTAAAATTTCAAATTTCAAATTTTGAATTTCAAATTTTTGAATTTTGAATTTTGAACAACTTTCAAAATTTAAATTTTAAATTTTGAATTTTAAATTTCAAATTGTAAACTTTTAGATTACAAGTTAATCTATGCATGCAAATTTATATATCATATCTAAGAATCCACTTTGATACTATTTATGGAGAAAATCAGTGCAGGGGTAAAATGATAATTTTAAAACTTTTTTAAAATTACTATTTTATAGTAAAAATTATTAATTAATCTAATTAATTAATAAAAGTTTACTCTACACTAGGATCTAAATATGATATATAGCATGCATGTATTTAAATTTGAAATTCGAATTTGAACAGTAAACACTTTACTATAATGTGTTCAGAACACAATACCTTTGTGCAGATAGTAGATCGCCATAATCTGATCACTATCGAGAGAGTCTGATCATCATGATGTAGCCACACAGTATGTCTGACCTCTGTGAATCATCCACACGAAGCTCCCGATCTGATCGACTCCTCACGAGTGCTAGCTCGTTGTAGAGTCCTTTCGATGATCGATATTGATCGAACTCCTTCGATCGATGTCTGCCAATTCTTTTGATACTTTAGATCATTAACAAATATGCTTGAGAGGATGTTGAAGATCTTACTAAAATTTGGTGGGCTCACGACACTCGTAGCTCACCTTCTCACTTTTCGAACTCCAGGCTGAAACCCTGAAGAACTCACTGAAACCTTGCGCATACTTTTTCTTTCTTTTCTTTCTTTTTCTCTCGAAAAGATATTGACCTTCACCTTGCCTAGATTTTCTCTCCAAAGTTTTTCTTTCACACGCCCCACTCTTCTCCTCCTTTTAAAACAATGTCAAACGTCTTATCCACGTGAGAGAATAAAGATGAGTAATTGCATATTTGAATTCAAATCAAATTTTGAATTCAAATGAAAATCAATTTATTCCTATCCACTAAGGGTGTGAGAAGAGAAGGGTGTGGCTTAATTTGTGTGTGAGTGATTTCATGAGAAACATTTTTCATGTAATAAATGGGGCGTTAAAAGAGGATAAGGTCAAGGCGCTAAGATTGGTTGCTCATTCAAATTTAAACTTTTATTTTGAATTTGAATGGCCAACTAATCATCCTTATCCACTCATTTGGCGCATTAAAGTAGGGTGTGAGGAGGGCTTTGCATGAGAAAAAATTTATGAGAACTTCCTTCTCGTGAATTCAAATGGGCGCAGTGGAAGTGAGGTGGCGCAGGGAGAATGGGTCAAGGTGGTTTCATTATTTAAACCAACCTAATTGAACCAAATAAGTTAGGCCCAATTAGACTAATTTAAACCCAACTTAATTAGGCTTAATTAGGCTCAATAAAATCTTAATCAAATCAAGAATTGATTAAGCCCAACCCCTGATCAAATCAGGGACCAAACCATCTCGATGATTAGGTCAACTCTTAACCTAATCGGGTCAAACCCAACTGAATCCAATTCAATTGGACTTGATCCAAAATTAATTACTCAATCAAATTGAGTTAATTAGCAATCAAATCATTAATTAAATCTCTCATAAATATTATGTCCAAATTCGATGGGTAATCGGGCATCAGAATTCATCGATATGTAACCCTGATCGAAGAGTCCTAAACCAGTGGGACTCTTGACCCCGGTACCCAAAATGTATGGAATTCATGATCAGAGAATCCTGATTCTCGATCATAGAATCTTAGACATGAAGGACTCTTCACCAGCTATCAGATCAGATAGGAACCTCTAATGTGTGTGACCCCGCAGGTTCGAACTTAAGCCGGTAGCACAGGAACCAATTTCTGTACTAATCGAAGTGACCATCTAGCAATGGTACCCAATGATCGGATAGATCGAATGGTCGCAATCGCAACACTCAGAACCTACGTGAATATGGTTGCTGTATAATTTATCCTTTTGATCTCTATGTTTAGGATGACTTAGGATTAAACTGTCAACCCTGATTAGATCATCCGATTCATACTCAACTCAAACAGTCCTGTGACTCCTCACAAAGACTACCCTGGCCAAGGTTTTGCTAAATTAAAATATGACTGTACACAGCTCCTAAACTGGAGTGGTCAATCCCATCTTGACACACGCACCGACAAGTCAAGTACTTGACTACACCCAGCAGCCTTCCATCACTGAATTAGAAATTCAGGTAGTCCAGTGCCTAAGTGCAGTGAGTTGCTTGCAAGTCACCATGGCGGTCTCAGGTCGGAGGGATATTTATATCCATATTCCATCGGAGCAAATCTTGACAGCAAAAATCGCTCCAGAGTCGGTCACGTTCAGTATAGATGTACCCTTATATCTCACCTGTATGCCATACCAGTGTCTCCACACTCATTGGTTAAGAGAACAACTAACCTATATGGCACACAATGACCTATGCTTGATAAACGTTATCATCCTTGGTAACAACGTATCATTTGGTCGCGAACAGATTTAAGGACTAAATGATAAATTTTTCTTTGTCGAGTCTAAATAGTCTTAAGGACTTCACCACAACATAGGAGTTCATTAGAAGATGAAATATTTTATGATGAAAAATTCAAAATAATTTTTATTAATTCATAATTCATGTACATATACAAAAATGAGCACAACCATCAACAGACTGACGATTGGCTTTGGGACACTATTCCCAACATGTACTACCATAATAACGGTGCCATAGCCCTCGCTAAGGAGCTCAGGTCTCACCAGAAGTCTAAATATATAGAGTAGCGGTTCCACATCATATGCGAATATCTCGAGAAGAAGTTCGTCGAGATGCAGAGAGTCGACTCCGTGCATAATGTGACGGACCCGCTAACCAAGCCTCTCAGCCAGCAAAAGATCGAAGCTCACCTTAAGAAGATGGGTCTTAAGTATATGGCCAATTGACTTTAGATCAAGTGGAAATTTGTTAGATGAGTGCCCTAGAAGTCAATTATTGGCTGACATATTTTTTATTTTTAGAGCTTACCTTTGTACTTGTAATATTTTTATATTAATAAAGAGTATTTTATTTCAATCATGTTTATGTGTCCAGGATTTATCCTAGAAATTAACAAAGATGATTTTGTATATTCTCAAAGATGTTGAGAATCTGAAACATACATTATTAGTGGTTAGTTTCTAAATGCTCCCGATCAAAGGATCGTCACAAAGGATCGTGATCAATTTATTTAAGATCGATGCATTGTTCACCTCTCTTATGAGAAGATGAGTCTTGGGTCTGTAGTGTAGGGACACTAGGGTGAAAGAATGGATGGTTATTAGAGAACAACTTACACTGAACATGACCAACACAAGAGACCATTTGGATGTCTACTCACTCATCAGTGGTTGTCTCAATGATGCAGTGGTGTGAGTGATCCTTTGACCTACGATGTCATCAGCTATTCATAGCGAGGCTACTGAATTTGACTACATATTTTTTTAGTTCTTAGTCATTCAGGTCCTTATTGTGTATGTTGGCTATAGTAGGTTCAGATTCGCTGTTAGGAGTAAGATGGACCTAGAAGGAATCTATCGATTTTGGTAGAAACAAAAAGTTCTATGCGATTTGTAAGACTGAGTTCAGAAAATTTTTGACTAAAGCAACTGTGAATACTAAAAAAAAATTTACGAAGTTTATAAGTGAACTAGAATCGAATAAATCTAGCATATGACTGAAGATGGGGTCTGATGAGTTCTCCATGATGTCCGTCAAGTCGGGACTCATGATAGAAAGATTGAATCATACGATAAGTGCACATAGAGATTTATATTTTTATTTTATTGAATTATCACTACATATTGTTAGGTGTCACTGATGGATTATGGGACTCATCGGACGTCATCTTGATGATCGATGACCCTCAAAGGATAGAGATGAAATTATTCCAATCCATCGAAAGGAGTTTCGATAATATTGTAATAGAGATCATAATATATCTCACTACCAGATAGAATGAAATCTATAGAGTCACACATTAAGGGATTAATCTTAAATTAACCAATTAGATTTGTGAAGTTCTAATTAGGTTAGGATTTAATGAAATCCTATTGGGTTTAACAGAACTATGCCAACACATGGTTAAACCCAATTCTTCTCTGAATTTTGATTCCTTATTAGATAAGGATTAGATCAAGTCCATAGCCTTGAATCTAATTTAAATCTATTTTGATTTAGATTTAGAGGGGCACCTATTTGAGGCCTAAAAGGATTGAATCAAGTCAATTAGTTGGCAAATAAATCTTCTTATTTTCTCTCTTGATTTTTCATTTGTGATGAGGATTAATTGGAAAGAGAGAGGAGGCATATGCCTCCCTTTTTAGAAAGACCAAGGGTGCATACCCTTGGAGTGGGTGGAAGAAAGAAAGAGGGGCCCATCCCTCTTTTATTTTGGCATGGAAGGAGAGAGGGAGATGGGCCATGCCCCCTCTTTTGTGCACTTAAAACCCTAAGGAGGCGCCAAGAGTTGGCATCGCAACTACCTGTCTTATAAATCAAGTGGCGCCCCCCATCTTGCCTTAAAAGATGAGGGTGCCACATCCACTTGATATTTGAGGTAAGGATCTTTCCAATTGGGCCTGGTTTTCTTGAGAAAAAAATTGGATTAAAAGGTAAGGGACCTTCTGAGATAAGGACTAACTTTTTTAGCCTGATTGAATAATAATTTGGAATCAAGAAAAGGCCTATTTAAGGAGATGATCTCCTAGGATTTTAGGAATCAAATTTTTTATGATTTCAAATCCTCTCTCTCTCCTTCTCCATGCCACCTCTACTTCTTCTCTTTCTAATGCTCAAAGGCTGGGTGTCCCATCTTCCACACACCCAAGTTGAAGGGGGTGATTGATTCTACATTAGGAATGAGGAGAAAGGCTGCTATTCGAGTGTTGAGTTCGTGATCAAAGATCAAAGGTTGATCAAAGATTCAAAAGGTTGAGATCTTACTTAAAGAAGAAGGATCTATAATGAGAAGAAAGGTTCAAGATTGATCTCGATGGATACCTGTAGAGGTCGGAGATGTGTGCGGCTCAAGAACCTTCAGATCCAGAATCATTGGTTGCAGTGTATTTCAACCCGCACAAAGTATTAAGATCTGATCTCAATTTAATTTTTTAATTTTTAGATTATATACATGTCTCAGATCCAGAGCTCGGATAGATGTAGATTAGATCTATAGCATATGGGGTTAAAGGGTTTAACCTAGATCTATTTTTACTACTATTTTAAAATATTTTGAAATCTATATATGCTAGTCTACCTAATTTTCTAATAGAAATATAATATGGATAACTCATCCAGGGTTGATAGTTAAATCCTAGGTCATCCTCAGTACTGAGGGTCAAAGGGATGAATTATGTGATAACCATATTCTAAAGTTCTTGAATATTCTTTGCAAATATTCGACCTATCTAGATGTCGGGTACTATTGCTAGATGGTCACATCAATTAGTACAGAAAAAAGTTTCTATACTGCCGACTTAGTGTTCGAACCTATAGAGTCATGTATAAAGTCAAGTAATGTAGGAAAGAATTGACCTAATATCTATATGTTCAATTTGGAAGTATGTGGCTTGATTGAACAAATAGATTAGCTTAATTGAGAATTAAATTAGAGGTCATACGGAATGAAATATTGATTATGTCTAGCTAGCACTGGACATGATGTGCAGGTTTAATTCCAAGGATGAATTGATCTAATCTATGATCCAAAGAATTTTTGAGAGAATGGATTTGAGTCCTAATTATTTCATATTAAATCTATTTTAATTAAGGCTAATTGGATTAATAATCCAAGTAAGACTTAGACCTGAATCTTATTTGGATTGGGATTAATAGCCTATTCAAATTTGATTCAAATCAGGTTCGAATTGGATTCGAATTAAGCTCAATTTGAATCAAATTGGATTAGATCCACTGAGTCCTAAATTTTTGGGACTCTCTCTCACATGTTGCTGACCAAAAGAAGGAGGGAGCGTTGGTTTTTTTGCTCCAATCTTTTGTTCGCACATGAAGAGAAAGGATGCGTGCACATTGGCACTCTCCTTTCTCACTTGGGTTTCTTCATGGATAAGGGCTGATTTGAATTTGATTCGAGTCCTATTCTATGAGGGATCTGATCAGATAAGGGACATCCAAATCTATAAGAAGGGAAGGCTCTAATCCATGATAATTTTTCAGATTTTGTTTGGTGCAACAAAACAAAAGAAAGAAAAAAAAATTATCATGAGTTGTGAGAGGTTTTGTGCGACAAAAAATAAAAGGCAGGGCACTATTTATTGGCATGGAATATTGATTCCTTATGGGTGCATCTTTACGATAAAAAATAGATCTGATATTTCCATGAAGTCTTCTCTTCCCTTGCATGGAGAGTTCTTGGGCACTATTTTCTTAGCACGAAGAATCCCTCCTAAGTGTGGAGATCAAATCTCTACCATCCCTTGCATCCCTTCTGAAAGATCATCGCCCAAGATCTTCATCCATCTTTCTTGCAGTGCCTGACATGCATGCGAAGTAGAAGATCTGCACATCCAGATCTCGTGAGGCATCTAGTTTAAGAAACTCTAGCATCTTGATCTCAATTCTACTATGCATCAAAGGTAAATTATAAAGGTTATAAAATTTTGAAAAAGAAATCTGTTCAGATTCACCCTGGCGATCCAATTTGAATCGAATATTTTTCTTCAACTAGTATCAGAGCTAGGTTAGCAGAATATTGATGCAAAGTTGATTTTTTTGGTATGATCACATCCGATATGTGATCAGATTTTTTTTTGTATAAATTAAATCTGATTTGAATCTATTTGTCTGAATTTTTCTGATCTGATTTTGACTAGATTTTGGGATACAAATCAATGGTTGGTTATAATCTGTTAAAAATCTATTTTAACAGAATTTTGTTACAAATTTTTTCTGTTATAATAACTACTTAATTATGTTAATTATTAAATCTGTTTTGACAATTTTCTTGATGAAGTTTTTCAAGTTAGAAGTAAGACTTTAATCAAGATTTGAATTGAATCTGTTTTGATAGATTTTCAAATCTAATTATGAATCGAATTCTGCACTTATTCACAATAAATTTTTAATCAAAATTTTTTCCTATGCATTCATATCTATTTTGGATAGATTTCTATACACGTTCAGATCTATAATATATGATTTAAATATTATTTAAATTTAGTTTCAGATCTGAAATAAAATAGATGGTGTGATGATCTAACTAGATTAGATGAATAGCATGTTTATATAATCATGTTCACATGTGCACGCTAATGTTTATGTACACCGCACATGTAGATTCAATTAGATTAAAATTTTGATTTTTTATTTTAGTAGTCCAGTATTCAAATTGAGTTGATCACCAGGCCATCCGATCATAAGAGAAAGTAGGTATTAAAGTTTCTCTCTTATCCATTTGACGAGTTCTCTTATGATGTATAAGGATGCCACTATGATCAAATCTCATGAAAAAAATAATAAAAAAAAATTAAAATTATTTTAATCATAAATATATTTAGATTAGATCTAAAATAATTTATGATTTCTTATAATTTTAAAAAAAATTTAGATATGAAAATTAATTTTAAGATCTGAATTGTGTGTTGCATATGATGTAATTTGTAGAGATCTAAATATTACTATTATATATATGATGTATAAATGATATTTAGATGAGATTTGAACATGTTTAATTGTTAAACTTTGATCTAAAAAATTGTTTTAAGATCTGAAATTAAATGACATATGGTGTATGCCTTGCATAAAATTTAATGTAAAATAGTTTTACATTTGAAATTGTTTCAATTAATAACCTAATCCCATGTTCATAATGCAATAAATTTACATCTAAAATTATTTTAATTTTATATTTAATTAAGAATTAAGAGTTGAAACTTTAGATCTAGAATTGTGAATTTAAGATCTAATGACACTGCATAAAATATGAGACTATGGGTTGCTCAAATCAGGTCATTTAATTAGGTTAGACCTAGGGTTAGAATCAAATAATGGACTAAATAGAGTTGTTGATCAAATATAATCAAAAGTTAATTTAGATTATGTCAAGACACTCTAGATCAATCTCAATAGTTGTAGTTGGTCAAGTCCATGCTTTGATTAGACCAAATGGATCAAATTATGGCTTAGTAGTTGAGCCCGAGTCCTTTAGCTGACCAAATTGGAACTAATCAATCAATTGGTATCTATGGTAAGTTTGGCAGTTCGATCGATGATTTTTAATTGACAACCTACTTACCTGGCCATTTCGATGGTGTCTAAGATAAGCCTTGGCAGATCCTTCCATCGATCTTACTTATCTGACCAATTTAGTAGATTATATTTTGATTAGGTCACTAATTGATTTGAGTTGACCCATGCCATTAAAAAAAATTAGTTTGACTGATTTAGGTATTATTAGACCAGCTTGTCTCTAGTCCTCTTCATGACTTAGTGAAGTCAATGGGAGGATTTAAAACTCGTCAGTCAGTTTCTTCTCTATCTTCTTAAAATATTAACTAAATTCTCTAAATTATTAGATCCTTAAAATAGAATAGTTATGGGGATAACTAGATCATAGTCTCTCATTAAGATAGATGGTAATGGATCCAATAGTCTAGATAAATATTGGAGGCACCTTCCACCTGGTGTTTATTTGGATATTGAAATTATCATTCATTATATGATAACTCTGTTGTACTATTTGATGAATAGTTAGCTTGGTCGAGCTTTTCTCGGACCTGATCATTTATTAGTTAGATTCACTAAATATATTCATGTTAATGGTTGGACCTAACTAAGACTTTCAGTGGAGGCCCACGCCTACTGAAAAGAAACCTAGGGTAAATTATTACTAGAAATTATTTAGAGAAATAATTGGTTAAGAACCTACCTATAGATGCATATGGGTTCGCCAAGCTTTTTTTGGGCCCGTATGCAGTCTGTGTGGATTCTAATATCTGCTAAGAATTTAAGGTAATTCCTCTAATTAGAGGTAGGGGCTACTAATTCATATAAAATAGTGAAAAAAACTTTAAACTAAAGTCCAAGTCTTTAGGATTAAATAATTCATATACTAATAGATCTTTATTTTTTTTTTCAATAATGGCTGGTAGTTTATCGCTTTGTTCACTGTTAGACAGTATCAAGCTCATAGAATCAAATTTCGATAGTTGGCATCGAAAGTTCAGAATAGTTCTAGAGCACAAAAGAATCCTATATGTCCTTACGGATCCTGCATCTATAGAGCCTAGTCCCAACATACGTGCAACGGTCAGAGACACTTATCAGAAGTAGCTCAATGATCGTGCAACAGTACATTGCATAATAAGGGATGCTATGAATGATAAATTTAGTTATAAATTCAATAATGCTCAGTCAGAAAAAATACTTCAAATATTGAATGAATCCTTTGGCACCCTTGAGGATTCATCCTCAACTTAGTATCGATCCTTTGAGAGAGGAAAGAAAAGAATGGTGCAGAAGAATCGTGCTGGGGCTTCTAAGTCCAATCAAACTAAGCAGTCTAAGATAGACCAGAGTCAGGCAGAATGCTTCTTTTGCAAGAAGCTGGGGTACTGGAAGAGGGATTGCTCTTTATATCTAGCTTTCCTTGACTCGTATAGGCCTAAGAAGAGAAATAAGCAAATGGTTGCTAGACAAGTTACTTATATGATAACACTTTGTAATTTTTCTGTCTGTGATATTACTATCTGGGTATTAGATACTAAAAGTTTGATTCATATTTACAATTTGTTGTAGGACTTTAGATTAGTAGAAAGTTTGAGAAGGATGAATGATTCCTGAATGTTGGAGATGGAAGAACTGTTCCAATTCTAGCGATAGGAATAGTTCAACTTGTTTTCAATTCAAAAATCTTTATTTTAGATGATTGTCACTATTATCCATCTTTTTTTATGAATGTTATTTTCGTAGGCCTTTTGGCCAAAGATGGTTATAATTTTTTAATAAAAAAAAATTATGATATCATTATGAATGGTATTACTATTGTGTGTGGATAATTAAAAAATAGTATTTATATTTTATCACAGTTTGTTAGTGTAATGTACACATCGAACAAACATCCTAGATTAGATAATATTACGGATGCTTACCTTTGGCATTGTAGGCTCAGTCTTATAAATAAGAATAGGATAAATAAGTTAACCAAAGAGGATATCTTGATATCAATGATTATGAATCATTACTGATCTGTGAGTCCTATCTTCTTAAAAAGATGATCAAGTCACCCTTTAATAAAAGGGATGAATGAGCCAATGATGTTCTGAATCTAATACATACTGATGTATGTGGATCCATGAATATGAGTGTCAGAGGAGGATATAATTATTTCATTACTTTCACTGATGACCTATCTAGATATGGGTACATCTATCTTATGAAGCATAAGTTTAAATCATTTGAAATATTCAAACAATTTCGTAATGAGATGAAAAAATAAATTGGGAAGAGTATTAAAACTCTTCGATCAAATTGAAGAGGTGAATACCTTTCCAATGAGATTTTGACATATCTAAAAGAGAATGAGATTCTCTTACAATGGACCCTTCCTGGGACACCATAATATAATGAGATGTTAGAAAGAAAGAATCGAACTCTGTTAGACATGGTTCGATCCATGATGGAGTTTGCAAGTTTGCCAGCTTTCTTTTTGTGAGCTCAGGTATGGTGCTCCCAAGCCTTAGCAACACAGAAGAGGCCAAAAAGTTAAGAGAGCGAGCCAGTCAAAGTATCAATTGGGGAGCCAATAGAGAAACCAAGGGATCTGAGGTACTATAGATACCTCAGATCAGGGCGATATCAGGGGTTCATCACATCAGAATACCTCAAACTGGTGTGGTATCAAAGGTAGCTCAAGTCAATGAGCTATCTTGATGGTTGCGACCCAAACACTGAGGTGAATTAGGCGAAGCTAAGGTATTTGCATCCAGATTTGTGGTACAGCTCATTTGGCCTCAAAGCATCCTCAGTTATCTCGACTGGATAGTTTTCTAGATCGGACAGAAGCAGTATAAGTCTGCTGGTTGGGCCTAGGGTCAGATCTAATCTTAGGTGACTTAGGACCTTAATTAAAGAGGTCTTAAAGAAATAATCCATAGTTTGGAGTGGGTTTAAGTCCGAAGGGTGAGTGCATAGCGAGACATAGGTGTACATGGGCTCGGTGAGGACACAATGGGTTAGCTATTGGGTGTTTTATTGAGCTTAGGCTTGACCCTTTTGTATAAGTATATGTACATATAATTAAGGCAAGGATTAATGACTCCTATATTATATGTTGAATACAGATACGAAATAATCTCTTTCTCCCAAGAAATCTACCACCACTTCATCTTCCCTCTTTTCTTCTCAAATCTTGGGCATTCTTGATTGCCCTCATTCTTGAATATATCTGCATGCTTTCACATCTAGGTGATCTTTTCTTTTGTTGCTGGCTAATCACCAAGTTTTCACATATGGTCTGCAGTTGCTAGAACATTTGGTATCAGAGCGGGATTGTGTGGAGGAAAGAAGGAAAGCGCCGCCTAGGTTTTCTGTGCCCAGATTCTACAGCACTAGGTTTTATCCCAAAATTTTTCTTATCTTCTTCATGATGATCTCCTATTTGAAGTGCGGAGGTTCTGCACATGGAAAAGATGAAAGAAAAGGTATTAGGGTTATTTTTGGTGTGTGATTGCTGAAGGGTCTTAGGATTGCAGGTTTTGTAATGGCTTCAAGTAGATTCAAGATAGACTTCGAGAAGTTTGATGGCAAGAAGAACTTTACCATATGGTAACAAAGGATAAAGGATTTGCTAGTTCAGCAAATGATCTACAAAGTCTTGGTAAGGGAGAGATCGGAAAGGATAAGTGCTGAGGATTGGGAGGAGTTGGAAGAAATAGCTTTCAGTACCATCAGGATGTGATTGGTTGATCAGGTGTTATCTGAGATTTGTACAGAGACTACGATGAAGGGTCTCAGGATAAGACTGGAGAATACATATATGGGAAAGAATATGATGAACAAGCTATGGTTGAAGAAAGAGTTGTATAGTCTCAGGATGCTAGAAGGAGGAGACCTCGTTGCTCGCATTCAGAGGTTTAATCAAGTCTGTTGAGAGGTGATGAGTCTAGATGTGAAGATTGAAGAGGAGGATCGGGCATTATTGCTACCATGTTCTCTCCCTGGATCATATGACAATCTTATAACAACCCTAGTTTATGAGAAGGAAACCTTAAACTATGAAGAGGTTGTTGGGGTGCTCAGATCTAATGAGCAAAGGGAAAAGATCCATAAAGAAAATTCTAACTCTAAGGTTCTGACTATGAATGAAAAGTAGAAAAGATCGAAGGAGAAGGTTAGGGATAAATCTAAGAACAGATCAAAGTCTCAAGATCAGAAGAAAGCCTTGAAGTGTTACAAGTGCTATCAGACTGAACACTTGAAAAGAAATTGTCCCCTTTGGAAATCAAAGAAGGGGAAGGCCAGCAAGAATGAAGACACTGCATCTATAAGCAGTGGAGATGACATACTGGTGGTATCAGATGTATCCATAGGATGCGATACTGCATGGATGTTAGATTCAGCATGCTCACATCACTACACATCTCATCGGGAGTGGTTTGCTATCTACGAGAAGATTGATAGAGGAAGTGTAGGCCTTGGTGATGATCATCCTTGTAAGATGGCTAGAGTTGGCACTATTAGGATGAGGATGTATGATGGGGTCATTCATACATTGTCAAATGTCAACCATGTGTCAGAGTTGAAGAAGAATTTGATTTCTTTGGGCTACTTGAAGAAGTAGGGATATGTTTTTAATAGCCAGCCAAAAAGTAGATGCTTGAAGATTATCAAGGGAGTTTTGATGGTGATGAGGGGAAAGAGACTGAGCAATAATCTCTATAGGATGGAAGGCTTAGTGGTGACCGATAGTGGGGAGGTGCTTACAATGGCACAGGAGGATCAGCTTATGTATAGGCTGTGGTACTATCGGATGGGTCACATGAGTGACCGAGAGCTCAAGGAGTTGTGCAAAAGAGGAATGATCCCAACTCTAAAGAAGGAGGGCAATAATTTGTGTGAGCCATGTATATTTGGCAAACAGCATAGGGTGAAGTTTGCCAACAGTATCAAGCACAGTGAAGGAGTGCTGGATTTAGTACACTCGGATGTATGAAGATCGGCTCCAATATCTGTTAGAGGTGGGATAAGATATTTTGTCACATTCATGGATGATTACTCAAGGAAGGTGTGGCTGTATTTGATGAAGGAGAAATCAGAGGTATTTGTCTGATTCAAAGCTTGGAGAGCTAAGGTTGAAAAAGAGACAGGAATACAGGTGAAGTGCCCAAAGTCTGATAATGAAAAAGAGTACACAAGCTTGGAGTTCAGGAGGTACTGTAAGGAGAATAGCATCAAATGCCATTACACAGTGAAGATGACTCAAAGATGACTCCTCAGCAGAATGGTGTTGTGGAGAAAATGAATCAGACACTGACGGAGAAGGCATGGAGTTTGAGGCTGCAAACATCACTCTCAAAATCTTTTTGGGGTGATGCTATAACTTTTTCATGTTTTCTTGTTAACAGGTCCCCACATCACAAGCTTAATGGCGGTGGAGGCATTCCAGAGGAGGTTTAGAGTAGAAAGAAGCTGGAGCTTGGCCACTTGAGGGTTTTCAGTTGCCTTGCCTATGCACATGTGGAGGCAATTGAAAGAAGTAAGCTAGACCCAAAACATGACATTCATTGGATATCCACAGAGAGTCAAAGGGTACCTGTTGTAGGATTCTCAAGTACATAAATTAGTGATCAGCAAGGACGTTATATTTGATGAGAGGAGCATCTTGGAGAGATCGAGGAGTACAGGAGGAGCTGGAAAAGTGAAGATGGACAGTGGTAATCAGTCATAGACTGAAGGCATACAGTCTACTTCCACTTATGGGAGTGTACCTATTGAGGTGGAGTTGAGTAGGAGATATTCTACTCAGGTGAAGAACCAGCATGGAGAGCCAGCTGTTCAGATGGAGGTGCAAAGGAGCCACAGACATTAGGTGGGAGAAATTCACTAGTGGGAGTGGCATTGCACAAGCCCCAATGTACCATTCACAGGTCGGTTAGATATGATATTGATGAGGTAGTTTCATATGCTCTCATCACTGCTAATAGAGTTTCAGAGGTGTTTGAGGAGGCCATGGAGAGTCCAAATCAGGAGTAATGGATGCAAGCCATGATGTAGGAGATGGAGTCATTGAAGAAGAACAAGACATGGCAGCTGGTGGATCTTCCAAGAGGTGCTCGAGCTATTGGTTCCAAGTGAGTGTTCACACGGAAGGAGGCACCTTTAGAGCAAGGTGGAATCTAATACAAGGTGAGGCTTATTGCCAAGGGGTACTCTTAGAGAGAGAGAGTAGACTACATTAAGATATTTTTTTTGATGGTACGTCATGCTTTAATTCGGATGTTGCTGTCGCTTGTAGTTCAACATGACATGGAGTTGGAGTAGATGGATGTGAAGATGGCATTTTTACATGGAAGCCTAGAGGAGAAATCTACATGAAGCAACCAGATGGTTTTATTCAGTCTAGATTGGAGGAGAAGGTGTGTCTTCTCAAGAAATTTCTTTATGATTTGAAGCAATCACCTCGATAGTGGCACAAAAGATTTGATGCTTTTATCCTGAGCCTCAGATTTACTAGGTGTGAACATGATAACTATGTATATGTGAAGGATGTGGATGAGGATGATGCACTGTATCTACTTCTGTACGTAGACGATATGCTCATTGCCAGCAGGAGTGCAAAAGTAGTGGATGAGCTGAAAGGTGCATTATCCGAGGAATTTGAGATGAAGGATTTGGATCCGATGAGAAAAATTCTTGGTATGGAGATTTGTCGGGATAGGAGCCAAGGTATTCTCCACTTTTCACAAGATGGTTACATTGGCAAGGTGTTGGAGAGGTTTGGGATGGATAAAGTCAAACCAGTTGGAACACCATTGGCAAGCCACATGTCTCTCTCGAAGCAAAAGTGCCTCTGACTAAGGAAGAAAGAGAGTACATGGAGAGAGTTCCATATGCTAGTGCCATGGTAAGCATAATGTATGCTATGGTATGTTGCAGGCCAAATATAGTACATGTAGTGAGCCAGGTGAGCAGATACATGGCAAACCCAGGAAAGGAGTATTAGCAGGCATTGAAGTAGATCCTGTGATATCTTTAGGGAACTCAGAGGCTTGGACTGATCTTTGGGCAGTAGGATGGACCTAGGAGGAAGTTTGAGGTTTTAGATCCATTGGAAGGGTTTGTTGATAAAAACTTTTAGGTGATCTTGATACAAGGTGGTCTACCATAGATTATCTCTTTTGCATGTTTGATAGGTCGGTGTCTTGGAGATCAACCCTTCAACCCATTATAGCCTTGTGGTATTATCAAGGCCGCAAAGGAAGTGTTATGGCTGAGGAGACTGATTGCCGAGATGGGGGTGAAGCAGAGCATGATTGTACTGTACAGTGATAATCAGAGTGCTCTACAGCTGGCTCAGAACCAAGTCTATCATGCTCGAACAAAGCCTATAGATCTGAGTTACCATAGGATCAAAGAGCTAGTGGAAAAAAATGAAGTGGAACTGGTGAAGGTCCATGCAAAGGAAAATCAGTCGGATGTACTCACAAAGATACTTGAGATTATTTTCAGATGTGTGTAACTCAAATGGATTTGAAGGATAAAACTGTATTTACAAAGACTTGGGAGCATCAAGGTGGAGATTGTGAGCTCAGATGTGGTGCCCCCGAGCCTTAAAAATACAGAAGAGGCCAAGGAGTAAAGGGAGTGAGCCAACCGAAGTATCAACCAGGGAGCCAGTAGGGAAATCAAGAGATCTGAGGTACTACAAATACCTCGAATTAGGGTGATATTAGGGGTTCTTCATATCGAAATACCTCAAACTAGTGTGTTATCGAGGGTAGCTCAAGTCAATGAGCTATCCTGATGGTTGCCGACCCAAACACCGAGGTGAATTAGGCAAAGCTGAGGTATTTGCATCCAGATCTATGGTACGGCTCATTTGGCATCAGAGCATCCTTAGTTACCTCAATTGGGCAATTTTCTGGGTCAAACAGAAGCAGTATAAGTTTGCTGGTTGGGCCTAGGGTCGGACCTGATCTTAGGTGACTTAAGGCTTTAATTAAAGAGGTCTTAAGGGGCTAATCCATAATTTGTACTGGGTTTCAGTCCGAAAGATGAGTGCATAGTGAGACATGGGTGTACATAGGCTCGATGAGTGCATAGTGGGTTAGCTACTGGGAGTTTTGTTGAGCTTGGGCTTGACCCTTTTGTATAGGTATATATATATATAATTAGGGCAAGGATTAATGACTCCTATATTGTATGCTGAATACAGATATGAAATAAAGCCCTTTCTCCCAAGAAATCTACCATCGCCTCATCTTCTCTCCCTTCTTCTCGAATCTAGAACATTCTTGATCGCCCTCATTTCTAAATATATCCATGTGCTTCTGCATCTAGATGATCTTTTCTTTTGTTGCTGGCTAATCATCAGGTTTCCATGCATGGTCTGCAGTTGCTACAACACTTTTGGGGTTATGCTCTTGAGACTGCTTGTTATGTTCTAAATAGAGTTCCGAGCAAATCAATCGTAAAAACTCCATATGAGATATGGACTGGGCGTAAATCGATACTCTCTTACCTTAGGGTTTGAGCTTGTCCAATTTATGTCAAGCATTTATAAACCGACAAGCTTGGACCCTAGTCTAATAAATACTCTTTTGTTGGGTATCCAAAAAAAATTAGGGGATATTACTTCTACCTTACTGAAGAATAAAAGGTGTTCGTCAGCAATAAGGTATTTTTTTTAGAAAAAGAGTTTCTTGGAGAAGGAACTAGTGCCACTAAGATTGAACTTGATGAAATTTGTTTAGTAGAAGAATCGACACAGACAAGTAAAAGTACAAAACTGGATTTGCTTAGATCAAACCCAGAGCCCATTGTAGAGACACCTGTGAGGAGATTCGGTAGAGTATTGCGTCAACCAGACAGATACTATGATTTTTTGGTCTGAGATGGTGATCCTATTGAATTGGATGAAAATAACGAGGATCCAATAACCTACATAGATGCCATACAGAGATCCAACTTTAATAAGTAGCTTGAAGACATGAAGTCTGAAATGCAGTCCATAGAGATCAATGGTGTATGGACACTCGTTGATCCATCTGAAGGGATTAACCCATAGGATGCAAATGGATATTCAAAAGAAAAAGGGATGCAGATGGAAAGGTGGAGAGCTATAAAGCCCGTTTGGTTGTCAATGGATATCGTCAATATTATGGTATTAACTATAATGAGATATTCTTTTCTGTGATAATGTTTAAGTCCATTCGGATTATACTTGCAATAGCAGCATACTTAGATTTTGAGATCTGACAAATGGATGTCAAAACCACTTTCCTCAATGGAGAGCTGAAAAAAAAGATGTATATGATACAATCTGAAGGATTCACATTTATAGATGAATCAAATGTGTGCAAGCTTCAAAGATCCATTTATGGATTGAAGCAGGTATCTCAGAGTTGGAAGATGCATTTTGATAAGATGATCAAAATGTATGGCTTCGTTAATAACGAAGAAGAACCATGCATCTATAAATAGGCTAATAGTTCTGTAGTTGTATTTCTTGTATTGTATGTGGATGATATTTTTTTAATCAAGAATGACATCCATACATTGCAAGGTATAAAAGTTTGGCTGTCTTCACAATTCTCTATGAAAAATTTAGGAGAAGCATCCTACATCTTAGGGATAAAGATCTATAGAGATAGATCTAAGAGGCTGCTTGGATTATCCTAATCTACATACACAGACATGATGCTGAAATGATTCAGCATAAAGAATTTCAAGAAAGTCTATCTTTCGATAGGCTATGAAATTACTTTCTCTAATAAGGATTGTCCAATAACCTCTCAAGAGAGAGAGCATTTGAGTAGAATCACATATGCTTCGACAGTGAGATTTATCCTATACGCTATGACATGTATGAGGTCGGATATTTTCTACTCACTGGAGATAGTGAGTAGGTATCAGTCTGATCCAGATGAGAACCATGGAAGATTGTAAAAATTAGCCTTAAGTATTTAAAAAATATTAAGGACCAATGGCTCATTTATGAAGAATCTGACTTAAAACTTGTGGGATATACTGATTCTAGTTTTCAATCAGATCATGATGATAGCAAAAGTGTATCGAGCTACATATTTATTCTGAATGAAAGAACGATCTACTGAAAAAATTTCAAGCAGCACACTGTAGCTGATTCAGTATGCGAGACAGAATACATTGCGACATCCGATGCTGTCAAAGAAGCGGTCTGGTTGCAGAAGTTCATCAGTGAGCTTGGGTGGCATCCTCCATTGATGGTCTGCTATACTGCGATAATACTAAAGCCATAGCTCAAGCTAAAGAATTGAAGTCTCACCAAAGAGCTAAACATATTCTACGTTACTATCACCTTATCCATGAGATCATGGATCGAGATGACATCGAGCTTCAAAAATTGATGAAAAGAAGAACTTGACCAACCTATTTGCTAAAGTCCTCGAAATCAAAGAGTTCGACGAACACAAATGAAAGATGGGTATTAAATACTGTACCAATTGGCTTCAGTCTAAGTGAGATTTATTGAAAAATATGTTCTAAAGCCAATGGTTTGGATGATTGTGCTCTTTGTAATTTGTATATGAATTATAAATTAATAAAAATTATTTGGTATTTTCATTATAAATTATGCATCTTCCTTATTTGAACTCTAATGTTATGATGAAGTCCTTAGAACTATAAAGATAATTGATAAAGGAGGATATATCGAATAGTTCTTAAATATGTTCGTGGCTAAATAATACATCATTAAATGATGATGACGTTTATCGAGTATAGATCTTGTGTACTATATAGATTGATTATCCTCATAATCAAAGAGTGTGGAGATACTGGTATGACATACAGGTAAGATGTAGGAGTATATCGTCACTAAATAGTGACTCATCTGTGGAGCACCCTACTGTCAAGAGTAGCTCATGAAGAAAATGAGCATAAGTGCCCCTCAAATTTGAGATCACCATGGTGACTTGTAAGTAACTCATTATGCTTTGATACTGGACTATCTGTATTTTTAATGCAGTGACAGAAGGCTACTGGGTATAGTTAAGTACTTGCCAAGGTAATCTTTGTGATATATCACAAGATTTATAAAAGATTGAAATAGAACATAGATGACTCATCCAGGGTTTATAGTTAAACCTTAAGTCATCCTGAGTATTAAGGATCAAAGGGATGAATTATACAGTAACCATATTTTAAGGTTCTTGAATGTTGCTTTGCAAATATTCGATCTATCCGAATGTCGGATATCATTACTAGATGTATCACATCGATTAGTACAGAAAATAGTTTCTATACTACTAGCTTAGTGTTCGAACCTACGGAGTCATGCACAAGTCAAGCAATGTAAGAAAGAATTGACCTAATATCTATGTATTTAATTTGGAAGTATGTGACTTGATTGAACAAATAGATTAGCTTAATTGAGAATTAAGTTAGAGGTCATATGGGATTGAACATTGACTATGTCTAGCTAGCACTGGACATGAGGTGTAGATTTAATTTTGAGAATGAATTGATCTTATCTGTGATCTAAAAATTTTTTGAGAGAATAGATTTGAGTTTTAATTATTTCAAATTAGATCTGATTTAATTAAGGCTAATTGGATGAATAATCCAAGTTAGACTTGGACCTAAATCCTAATTAGATTGAGATTAATAGTCTATTCGAATTTGATTCAAATTAGGATCAAATTGGATTCGAATTAGGATCGAATTGGATTCGAATTACATTAGATCCACTAAGTCCTTAATTTTTGAGACTCTCTCTCATATGTTGCCGATCAAAAGGAGGAAGTGCTGGTTTTTTCACTCCAATCTTTTGTTCGTGCATGAAAAGAAAGGACATGCAAACATTGGCGCTCTCCTTTCTCACTTGGGTTTCTTCATGGATAAGGGCTGATTTGAATTTGATTTGAGTCCTATTCTATAGGGGATCTGATCAGATAAGGGGCATCGAAATCTATAAGAAGGGAAGGCTCTAATCCTGATCTGACGCCCTAAAAACCGACAATAAATAGCAATGACACGAAGAGTAGAAAAAAGGATAAAATTTCTAACCTTAGAAAGGAGCGACAATTGGATCGAGGAGAGAAATCCAGTGTCGCCACCATTCGCATCCGCCACTACCGTTGATGTTAGCCATTGGAGAGAGAGAAGACAATTGGATCGAGGAGAGAAATCCAGTGTCGCCACCATCCGCATCCGCCACTACCGTTGATGTTAGCCATTGGAGAGAGAGAAGAGAATAGGAAAGGATGAGGTAGAGAGGCCGGATCAGAGGAGGATGAGTTGGCTCAGGATCGACACTCAGCGATGAGGTAGAGAGGCCAGATCAGAGGAGGATGAGTTGGCTTAGGATCGACACTCACGATGAGGCAGAGAGGCCGAATCAGGAGGGGGAGTCAGATTGGAAGAGAGAAAAGTCCGAATCAAAGGAGGGGGAGTCGGCTCGAGAGAGAGGAGGCCTAGGATATCGATTTGGGGATGGAGGGTTGAGGATAAATGGCTTCTGTCGATATTTTTAAGCACCATAACTTACCAATGCTTTAAAGCATTGTAACTTGCCGACGCTCATTGCATATAAGATTGAAATTTTAACGATGCTACATGGCTTCCATCAATGCTTTGGAGCATCGAAACTTGTCGAAGCATTAAAGTGACATAAATTGCTGATGCTTACCAAAAATGTCGGTAGATGCATGTAGGATTAGAATTTTAACGATGCTTCGTGACTTCCTTTGATGCTTTTGAGCCTCATAAATTGCCGATGTTTTAAAGTGTTGTAATATGAGCATCCGCAGATGGATATGGTATTTGATTAAGGTATCATCCCATATTTCTCAATATGCCAAGCTCAAAGTATGTACATTGATACTGCATCAAATACTCACCTTTTTTACTTGGTCCTAAATTAAAAGCCTTCTTAGCTTGGCATGGGCAGCTCAATCCCCTTGACACATAATTATGATCCCTCTTTTCTTCTCTTTCTTTCTATTTTTTTCTGAAAAGGGATGATAGCCCCGACCATCGCACAAGATCATTACATGATATTTACAAATTACAATAATTATATCATCTTGTTACCAAAATTTCCTTCTACACATTGCTGACCACAAGCCTATCATCAAGAAGCCCGAAAGAATCCTGGCCTCCTTTGAGTTCTACGGGATCAAAAAACAGGGACTTGATCATGTTCTTCTTCTCTTGATCCGGAGCACCCAAGCCATCTCCTTTATGGTATGTGCAATGCGATATCCGTCCAAGATTTATTGCTGCATTAGCAATGAATCGAGGCAGTGGATGGCAATCAACAGCATCTTTGTTCAGCTTCTTCCATGAACTAATGATTAAATCTTGAACGCCTTTGCGAGCCACTGCCTCGGAGACACCATTATCTTGCATGTAGCATTGGATGGATGTTGGAGTGTCACCTCTCTCTAACTCTGCCTGCATTTATAAAATATACAAATCCTTACATTTAGCGTTGAAACTTTGATAATACAAGTATAACCATAACATTTAGTTTGCTCTCAATCTCTTCGGTTTTTCTTGCATTGCCAAGTGCTTGCATACTACATACAGGTCCATATAAATCATCTAATTATTGGACAAGACAAGGAACGGCCTTATCTATATGGTGTCCATAGTCAAAGCATCACATGATACCATGTGTTAGAGTTCTTTAAGCCTGCCTTCTACCAACCGGATGGCCCAGTGTACCAAGATGGTGAGCAAAATCCGTAGTTTTTCTTTGTCACCATTTCAGGCTGATACTTATCTCTTGTAATATGGTGATCTTATTCTTATCCAGTTGACTACCATCACTGAAAAAATGAACATATAGACTTTTCTAAATAGGTCCTGACTTCACTGAACTTAGTCCTTTGGACTGATCAACATATTCTAGCTCTGTGATTTGTTAATTATTACATACTTAGTTTTCTCAGAGTAAGAAAGTAAAATAATAATAAAATTAGCATCGCTTACCGAAGAAGTGGCCAAATCATTGCAAAGACGAAAGATCTCGGATGAGGACAGGAAGAGGCTTGGATAGGTCTCTAAGCATTGCAATGCCTCCTTGGTTATTCTCTGCCTTGATAACAAGCTAGCATGGACCAATAGGACGCAGCCTGACACTGACATCCGGGCATTGTTTAGATACTCCTCCAGGGTTGGTTTGTAGCTGCTGTAATGCCACTTCGCCTCTGTTAGGAAGGCGTTGAAAAGATCCTCCCACTGAAACAATTATTTCAGGTGTGACACATAATTAGTCATACAACATTAGCAAGTCTCTGATGGATATTGTTTGTTACTTCTAAGATATAATTCTCAATGAGGCCCCAACAAATTATCTTATTCTTGGATTTTCTTTCTTTTTCAGATTGGGAAAAGCAAATGAAGGGAGCCAACAAAAAAAATATATATATTTCTGGGATTTTATGTTAGGGAATATACAAAGCAAAATAAGATGGAATAACTTGCTAGTTGCTGTCACTATGCTTTTACCAACAAGCTAAGGTAAAAGAAGGATATGATAGTGAATTTACCGCTTTTCTGAGATAAGGAAGGGCATCCCAACCCTCTTCTCTACGTATATGATCCGCCACTTCATTGGTTGTGTTATATAAAGCTGAATACAAGATTTTCATGTACTCCGGAAATCCTTCCATTGCATTGGAGTCCCACCTGAAAGTAGAATTAGAAAAGACATTATTATGAAGATTTTATATAGTTTTAAGGAATAAGGCTCATCCAAAACTTAATCCTTCTTGATTCCTGAATCAAATACAATCTGAAATTAAACAATAAAATCCAACTAACCTCTGGACGGCACTGGTGAAAAGGTTAAGTTCATCCAGTGTTCCGTAAATATCATAGAAATCATCTATAATTGCTACCAAAGCAAATGCTTTAGTAAGTTCCTCTCGACAATATCCAAGGTGTGGCTCGAATACAATTCCAGTTGCAAAGAAGAAGTACTCTATCAGTCGATCTCTAGCAAAGCTCAATCTATCTCCAAGGCCTACATCTTTCCACCACCTAAAAAGCAAAAAACAGATACTGATTAGCATGGTCACAGGGAATCAACTTTTCAAAAGGCTTATTTCCTAAAAGGAAAATTACAAGAGGCTTGGTATGTCTTTAATGTGAGTTGTGATCAGAAATCAAGATGCTAAGAAAACCTAGGAAATCAACAGGACGCCAGCATCAGCTATTTAGTAATGAAGAAGGGATCAATATCCTATATAAGGTAAACATGGTGAAAAAAGAAAAACAAGAAGAAAAACACGGAAATAGGGATAACTTAAAAGAAATAAGACAATGACAATTAAGATAAAATAAAATTTACTTTCTTTTTTAAAAAAAAAGAAGAGGAGTGACAATGCGAAGAAATCGATTTGTCTATGAGAAACTTATGCTTTTTTCTTGATGTGCATGTTTGTGTGACAAACACTTGTAAAAATAAAAAATCACTTTTCTATATCTAGATTTAATTCCAACTTATGATTCCAAATGCATGTAATTTTTTTTTTTTGCTAATATCTTTACAATAACTTTTACCTGGAGGATATAAAAAGGTCAGGTTTATTTTAACCTGACGGAAATCCAATTAATCGAAAACCCAAAAGAAAATTATAGAGTGAAATTATAGAACTAATAGTAACAATGATGACATGTCTTGTTAAGCTAAGATGAGTATATGCTTACCTTGTCAATTTTCTAATTTCATTTTGGTGTATGCTTTGCACTGTGTTGAAATCGTGCTTGGCAAATTGAAGAAGCACAGGTTCCATGTTTCCACTTCTTTCATACTGATCTATGTGCCATCTTGCTTCCAACCTTGGAGTCCTCCAGTGCAAAGGAAGATCCAAAGCTAGAGACACTTTTCCCTTAAGGTGTGGTTCCATGTGTAGCTTGAGATCGCTGAGATATTTAGTTGTGAACATTCTTGCTTCATCCAGCAGTGTTTCTCCTTCAAAAGCAAGATATGAAGCCTCATGTAGGGATAGCAATCCATGAGTGTCCTTGAGAAGGCTTGCCTTAAAGTTACCCTTCTCTTCTTTGAAGCCACTGAAGATATCTGTAGGATGCAAGCCTTTACTATGACTGCTGTAGGATTAAAATTCTAGAAACCAAAACTTCATATTATGAAAAGTTCAGTAAAAGCAATACCTTCTCATGAACTGGCGAATTAGACTTAGTTTCCTTTGTGTTAGCTCAGTCTTTGTGTTTAAAACTATATTATGAAAGGGCAATGGATTGCTAAAAATAAACATTTATCAATATATAATACTTTAGCCTGTTCAACAGTGTATATTGCAACATATATAGTTCCTAAACAAGTTTGAAATGTGTGATAATTTGGTCAGGATACAAATTCAGCACGGTGACCATAGCACTAGGCATCCTAGTTCTTATTCAAGGAAAACCAACAACAACGAAATAAACAGATGAAGGAAAATTATGCAACAACAATATTTTTAGATTGTGTCTTCAATATTTTTAGATTATCCCTAAGCAAGTAGATAATGCGTGAAAATGAATTCAGTTATATGCACAGTACAGTTCTATTATATTGAATTCAGCACCAGGACGTCTCTTTCCAAAAGAAAAAACAATACATCAAAAGAAATGGAAAAGATATCTATGACGGGTCAGAAAGCCACCAATTAAAAGCACTGAATATGCTAACAAAAGCAATGATAAAAAATAATTTTTTTTAAGAACCTCGAGACTTACAAGTTCAAAAGCTCAGTGAACATAAAGGGATTCCAAGTCCTTTCTAGCTAGAAACCATAAATTAATTATTTTCGAAAAAAAATAGAAACAAGCAATGATCAAAAATAACTTTTTTAAGAACCTCGAGACTTAATAAGTTCAAAAGCTCAGTGGACTTAAAGAGAATCCAAGTTCTTTCTAGAAACCAGAAATCAGTTCCGAAAAGAAATAGAAAGAAGCAGGCTATAGCTCTAATAAATGTGAATCCAAACACTTACAGCATAGGATGTGGCACGGGCGAACAGATCTCAGAGATTCCATCAGCGTATTTTTTTAATCCTATTTGGTGCATTTTTTAACACTATATGTGCCATTTTATATTGCATATCAACACTCTAAGTCAAGGAGGCCTAAGAACTAATTAATTAACTACACGTACTCCAATGGTGTATCATTGTACGATATACCAAAAATCATATAAAACATCTTGACCTGGTGGTAACCAAAATTTTACCAGAGTCAGGAAGATTGGTAACGGGATGTTATAAGTTGTGTACTGTCCATATATATATATATATATATTATCTAAAAGTTTTACCCATGCTTTTTTTTTTTTTCTGATAAACAAGTCTTATCCATATCAGTAGCTTATCATAGAAATGAAAGATACTCAAATATGCAAGAGTCATTACCTGGAGAAACAGGAAACCCGTGCTCTCTAAGGAGTCTAAATAGCAAAGACATAGAGTGGATGTTATCTTTGAACATCAAGTCTGCCCTCTCGATAGGCATCGAGCCAAGGACATCCTTGATCTCCTCCTCGAAGTGATAACCCAAACCAAGACGCTGCAGGGCATCGATCAGTTTAAGTCGAGCCACTGGTTCAGCCTCCTTGAATAACAAGTGCCTTGCATCCTCCTTCAACTTTTCCAAGTGTGTCGTGTGCGTCCCGTTCTGCACCACTGACTAAAGTCAGCAATCCATTACAAGTATTGGAGTGAACCAACTACCTTAGCCAGCCTTCTAGTCCCTAGTGGGTTGGCTAGGGTTTGAACTTCGACTTCTAGGTTAGTTTTTTATTATTATTATCTTAACTACGTTAGGATTCAGATCCTCCACAGTGTGCGTTTTGCACTCTATCAAGCTCGATAGCTGCCACATCTCTTACTCACGAAAATGGATGGCTATCAAACAGGATGTGGTGGATCATGTCATGCTACATGCCATAAATGGCATATAATTTTGGATATTTGAGAGCCATCCATCTCTATGATTGAACGATATGATGGTTATGTATAACTGTTCAGCTCACAGCTGTGCAGAACACATTCTGTAGAAGATGTTGGGTTAATCAGCTCTTTTAAGCTTATTGCTATATAAAAAATTACTTCTAAACTCCTAATTAAGTTCAACAAAGACTATGAACCCTCTACAAGGCTACAACTAAGATAGCAGAAAATTTCTACAAGTTGGATACATGGCAGATTGTGACATGCCAAAAAAAAATTAGGCATGCACGAACCATGCTTTTGAACTAGATGTAAGCCAAAATTCTATAATCAATAAAAATTGCACGGTACCTCATTGTAGGAATTTTCTACAGCTAGCATTGCAAAGGGTTCATGCTCATTGCCCATGGTATATAACTAGCAATAGACTCAATTTTGCTCTATAGAACTTTGGACCTAGCTTTGTGCCGCCACAATGTGAATGTGAGATCTAGATGAAGAGTTATAATTAGGTTAGATCTAGAAAGATCCTAATCTAAGTGGAGCTCGACGGATAGTCACAACTCTCGTTAGAGAGACTGAGCTAAGGCAATCACCAAGTCACCACTCTTCAAAGACTGAAGGGAGTCATAGTCCCATGAGCTAGGTTGATAATTCGCCGACCGCCTCGTCGAAGGTTGCGAACGGACTTGACTTGCCACCACCCAACCTTTGTTCCCGGTATGACATGCAGTGGATGCAAAGCATGTAGATAATGCCATTCTACTTTAAGGTGGGTGGTTGCTGGTGCTATTTCTATTGTTTGGATTGTAGGTCTCTTGATTGACTTGCCTCGGCCCTTCTACCGTCCCCCATGTATTTATACACACCTGGGGGCGCTGGAGTTTTTTTCTTGTGTTTTGTTCCAACAGTGACGTGCTAGTTTCGGGAAGGCTCTCCGAGATTCCTCCTGGTGGTAGATTGGACCCTTGTGGTGCATCTCTTCCCAACCACAGGTGAGGAGTGGTCACGTACTGCGGTGCCTTGACGAGTGGTCGTAGATGACCAATACCGTGGACCTCACATGGCCCGAGTGGCCTACGGGGCTTAGTAGTCAGCGTCCAGTGTACGTATACTCTACTGGCCTTGGATTTGATTGGCTTAGTAGATGTAGACACCAACCGCAAGATCCATATTCTATTCGGTGGGTCCCATTGGCCTGCGAGGGCACAAACGTGCAAGCAACTATTCGGTGGGTTATTGGTCTTTGAAGGGCACCTGGTTGAACAATAAAAAAAAATGGTTTCCGTGGCTTTAAGTTTCGCCACATTAGCTTTCGTTTTTGTTTTTCCTTTTTTTGTTAAAATAAGAAGCTAGAAGCTTCGTTGATAATAAGAGGTAATAGTTACAGACCCACACATTAGATATCCATTTTTTGCTACCAAAAAAAAGGATATCCATTTTAGGTGTCTGCTTGAAGGTTATTCATGACACATGGTATGAAGCTCACGCATCCGAGTTGATCAAATTACTTGGCTTCAATTTAAGCAACTTCCTCAACCACCATGTTGTGAAATAAACTAATAACTTAAATCAATAGTTTTAATTATTATTATGATGAAACAAAAAATAAGCAATATATAATGGGAAAACAACGTCACAATTTGTTTGGATCATTATTTATTGGATAGAAGAGTCAACTTTACTTGCTCGAGCATAAATTTGAAGTTCAAATTACTATTTTATATAGATTAATAATAACTTATATATGCAACAGCTTTTCTTACAATAAAATAATAGTCTACTGATGGTCGTTCAAGTTTCTGTTATTAATTTGGATAACATTTCTCTCACTAAATTAATTTCGATAATGCTAACAATTACGGATTAACGGTCACCATTTTAAGGTGCGGTTTTCCAAGGTTTTTCTGTGAGATTTGTCCTGGTCCCATGGTCCAGAAAATGTTGGTGGTCGGTAGCTCGTAAGGTGTAGTCCGCTACAGTAATTGTCAGTTCCTATCATTCTGTGTTTGGGGACCTGCACATTTTTTTAAGGTTGTTGGTGAGGTAAACGCTTTAAAGTATTGGTCAATAAGAATTTTAATGGTTAATAGCTTATAAGGTGCGGTCCACAAAGTCTTTGTTGGTTCCTCGCATCCAACATTTGTCTTCTAGTTTTTGAGAATCGAAATGAGAAATATCTTGACCGAAATCTGTGCATATTATGATTTCAAATTTACATGGCCAGGCGAGCTTCAGATTTTTGTTGGTCCGTGTCGATTGCCTGCTCTTAAAAAAAACTCTACCAACCACACAACCAAAAAAAAAATTGCGAGTCATGTGCCTACATAGTGACATTTGTCAATTGACTGAAGTCACCTAGATTCCATTGTGAAATAGATACACAAAGAGAAAAAGAAATATTTTGAAATGTAGAATAATTGTTGTCATAATAAAATCTAGGTCTATTGAGCTCGAAATGATTGGCATCTCTCTATCACATAAATCTGTGTTGGGCATAGAGATATGGCTAGTATGATTCTAAGCAAATCGATTGTTGGTTTAAATCTATTTCCAAACTCCTCTTTGACTTGGATTCAACCTGCACTAACAAGAACTTATAAAAGGGCTTTCATTTTTTATACAGGGAAGAGTTTTCATCCCATATGATGGCATCATCATCATAAAATTAATTTATTTATAAAATAAAAAATAATATTAAACTCAAATAATTCAATCAATTAAAAATCTAAATTATTATAGTCAACATCGAACAATTTTATCTTTTATTTTTTGAGAATTGGAATGATAAATATCCCGACCAAAATTTATGTATATCATGATTTCAAATTAAATGTGACCAGACATGGTTCAAATTTTTCTTGGTACATATCAATTGCTTATTTTTATTAAAACCATACCAACCATACAACCAAAGAAAAAATTGCTAGTGATGTGCCTCTATGGTGACACTTATCAATTGACTGAAATAACTTAGATCTAAATACGATTGTGAAATAGATATGTGAAGAGAAAAAAATATTTTGAAGTATAGAATAATTATAATCACAATAAATTCTACATCCATCGAACTCAAAATGATTTTGCATCTCTCTCCCTCGTAAATCTTTGTGTTGGGTACAAAGACAGCTATTATGATTTTAAGGAAATCAGTTACTAATTAAAATCTATTTCCAAACTCTTCTTGACTTGGTTTCAACCTACACCAATAAGAATTTATGGAAGGGCTTCCCTTTCTTATAAATGGAAGAGTTTTTATCTCATATGGTGGCATCATCATCATAACAAATCTTTTTTTTATGGTATCAATCGTTAAGAAATCTAATTATTATATATTTTTAAGATTTAAAAATATTTCTAATCTTGTGCAATCATATCAATGAAGAGAAAGTAGTATAAAATTTTGTGAGGCTTTTTCTAAATTTTTTTTTTTTTTAAAAAAGGAACAAAGACAATGGAGAACTTCAAGTTTTCTTTGAATGCTGTGTGAAAAAAAAAAAAGTGGGCTGGAGAGAAATCTTCTCTCCTTTCCCCCACCCTTATTTCTCTTGTCCTTATTTGTCAACTCTAAAATAATCCCAACCTTTTTTTTTTCAAACAAGATTTCCTCACAATTTTCACTCTGCTTTTGTTGCAAATACAAATTGCCACTTTTTATCTTTATATTATTTTTTTTGACACGTGCCTAATACTAATTTTCATGAAACAAGAAACATAAGTTGATCCAAAATAAAATTTTATAAATTATTCTATTCCAATATTTGAATCTATAGCTATATATATATATATATATGTGAACATGTCATTGCTCAAACACATTTTATTTTTTATATAAGAATGCAATAGATGTACAATTAACATTACTTCAACCAAGGACCTCTGTCTATATAGAGAAGGGTGCCAACTAGTGCAACTAAAAAGTATGATCAGCCATGTAGTGTATCATGCTAGAAAATGATTTATCCATTATATTCTTATTAAATTAGAATCACTTGATAAAAAGGTAACTAGATTTAAACACATGGTTTATTGTTTTTAGATACTTCATGATCAAATCATTAATTCAAGGATCTCACTTTGATAAGTTTTATGGATAAATTTGATGCCCATATTATGAGAAAGCAGGCGCATTTCTTCTCATCAGGAGATTAAGTCCAATAAATAATTCTTATCTCCTAAGAGAGCTTGTTCTTGGAGGGGATTTAGAATAAAATAATCATTATATTTTTTAAAAAAAAAAGTAGTGCACTATTATCTATCTATTTATGTATAGAATATAAATTGAAAACTGTTGAAACTGTTATTGGTTGCCACAATATTATCATTTTTTCTCAAAATATATTACCCAAACTTTTATTATTAAAGTAATCACCATAATAGTTGTTATTAATTAATGACATTATAGAGAAAAATGACACGACCAGTCCCCTTTCACTTGATAAAAATCATTACTTTTTAGATAATACAATCTTTTTAGAGGGAAAATTGTTGCATGATATTTGAACTAAAAAAAAGATATTTCAAAATTGCACAAAAATAATGATGATTATTGGATTATAATGGATTGTTATAATGCTAAATACTGCATTATGACAACCGTTATCTATTCCCCACTATTACATATGCAATGTGATAGAAGGGGCCAAAAATAGTATCAAAAACTATTGTAACATTATAGGGCCATTATTTTAAACAAGAATTGCTCATGTGCTAATCCTTGTTTTTAAGGTTCACACGCATATGGTCCTTCCCATAAGCGCATGACCCTTCATATGTTTCTTCTATTGGGACAATTGTATCCTGCATAGTCTCTGACAACTAATACTGCCTTTAACTTGCTTTAGCTAAGAATGAGATTGCTACCATACTTTCCCTCTCTTGTGGATCCTTCCAGCCTCTTATCTCGATGAGCTCCCTTCTCTTTCCAAACCTTCCTTTCCTTTTCCACCCCTTCCAATCAAATTCTAATGCCCTTGGTGCTGAGATGATGCCATCAAAACCTAATCTCAACCCTAAAATCCTAATGCTAAACATAACTTTGGTCTTCCATCCTTGTCCTTCTTTGCAATGTAATGTTTGGGCTACCTCTCTCTTTTTTTTATTTGTTCATGCTATAATCTTCTAAGTTATATCCTGATTCACGTTATATGAGAATATGAGTGTATTTACGAACTAGTTCTAATGTACATGCAAATGCATAGGATTATTGAAGATTGTGGATATATAAAAAATTATATAATTAAGTTTTAAATTTTATAATATTTTAGATAATTAACTATTAAATTATAGAAAAATTGGCTACTGTAAGTGATGTTTTGTAGGTTGCTAAAATGATAAAACTAAAGGGTTTTTAATATTAGAGTTTATGGTCATTGGGTAGGAAAATTCACTTATATATTTTGGTGATAACATGCCTAGAAGTAGGAAAAACATGTTGATGCAAAAGCAGCCATAATATTTAATCAAGAATAATCAAGGGCACTATGGAAATTGAAAAGTTAGAAAATATTTTCGCTTTTATAGTGATTGGATTCATGTTTGTAAGTTTTTGTTAGTTCCCCCTTACAACGAGCCCTTTTTTTTTTCACGTGTCAACATGAATGAGCAAATATGGAAGAGAATATGGGTTTTAGTATATATTTTACCTATGTCAAATGCATCTCATTTGTGTGGACTCCAAGAATTAGCTAATAGTTTGAAGTAGAGTGTTTTTTACTTGTTATCTCATATGAAATGCAACTTGCAGATAATAACTTAGAAGCACTTTTCCACATCATCAACCCAATTTTAAATACATAATTTGAGGTTTTATATTACAAAGGTTTCAAAAAAATTAGATTCTTTCAAAATATAGTCATGGGTACATAAGAAATATATCAAATCGATTTTTTTTAATGAATAGATCTGATAGCAACTTCGAATATAGAATTCAAAGGGATCGAATAGAAAATGATAGTCTAAATCATATAACTATAATCACTACAAGAGAAAAAAATTTTAGCGACGAATTTATTTACGATGAAAATAATTTTCATCGCAAATACGAATATCAATGACATAAAAAAAAAATTATCGATAATAATAAAATATTTACAGTGATTTCAAATTTTTGTCTTAAATAAGAAAAATTAGTGATGAAAAAATAACTTCTATCATAATAAATAGCATATTTTTGATGAATATTTTTGTCATAAATAAAAAATTATTTTTAAATTATAAATATACAAATATTAGTAATGAAAGTATTTTCATCGGCAATAGTCAAAATTTTTGTGATGAAAACCATATTTCCGTCGTCAATAATCCTTATTTATGACTAAAAATTTTCATCACTAATAAGTCAAAAAAATTAAAAAATAGATATTTTTAATTATTTACGATGTAAGTTTGCATCGCAAATAATTTTATTATTTATGATGAAAGATGATTTTGTGTCGCAAATAAGAATTATTAACGATGAAATTTTCATTGTTAATACTTTAAAAAGTTAGATAAATTAAAAATTTAAATATTAAAATTATTTGTGATGAAAATAAAAATGTCATAGATAAGTAGAATATTTACGATAGAAATATATTTTTTCGTCGAAAAATGTTGACAATTTATGAAAAAATATTTCATTGCTAATAATTGAAAAATAAAAAAAAAGTAAAAATTTAAAAAGTAAGGTATTTACGACTTAAGAAAAATATTCATCGCTAATAAGTTATTTTTCATGATAAAATTTTTTAGTCATAAATAATTAAAAAATAAAAAACTAAAATAAATTACAAACTATTTACGACAAAAGTATATCCGTTGCTAATAGTTCAATTACTAGTGACAAAAATATATTTTCCATTGTCAATAAGTATGTTTTAAAAATTTAAAAATAAAAGATAATTTACGATAAAAACTATTCATCATAAATAATGAACTATTTATGATGATAAATCATTTTATGATCGTAAATCGTCAATTATTTATGACGTAAATTTTTCATCACTAATATTTAAAAAAATAAAAAATTTTAAATTTCAAAAAACTAAACTATTAGCGATGGATATAGAGCTTTCCATCGTTAAAAAGTTTTTTAATGATAAAAAATTTTATTGCTAATATTTTAAAAATTTTAAAAATTTAAAAAAGCTTTCATATTGAAGGATATATATTATAATAATTTTTTTTATATTTATAAAAAATTATAAGATAATTTTAAAAAATAATATGTGTAAAATAAAGTTATTTAGAATATTAAGATATGTGTATATAAAAAGCATGTAAAAAGTCATGGCCTATGAAGATTATGTTGTCATAAATATTGGGACATGAGAAGGTCGAAGGGTGGTCCTAGAATAAAGATGATGGTAAATCTAGAGGATGGTAGAGTTGCACCCTTGGGTGTCTGTATTATTATATATATACATCATGGTAAATCTGAGTCTGTCTCGGATCCAGAGATGGCAGCATGCAGGAGGAGGAGTACACTCACAGGTTGGCAATTTGATTTTGATTCTTTTATGTATCTTGTTACAGTATTGTTTAATTATCCTCTATACTTTTTGTCCTCTTTAAGTATCTATGTAGAGTGCATTGCATACAAGCAAATAGTATGGAACATGTTAATGGGATGCATAAGGCCTCGTTGGTTAAGTTTTTTGTGCTTTTTCCATGATAGCCCATTGGGTACCGGAGTTCATGCTTCCTGCATGATCCAATCTACATCCAGTTGGAACTCCTACTCCTTTTTCTTTAGTAAAATCACTTGGAACCTAAAATCACTTTGAAAAAGATATGTGTATATATATACATATATACATATACACACATATATATACATATACACACACACACATATACATATATTATTGCATTATTGTGGCTAAGAGATGAATGACAAATGAATGGAAGAAAATAATACAGGGAACAAGACTTGGTCAGGAAAATTTTTTTAAATAAAAAATTATTTTTTATTGATTATTAGCGATAGAAAAATTTTTCATCGCTAATTATGTAATTAGCGATGAAATTCTATATTTCCATCATAAATAATATTTTTTCGAGGGGTGAATTTTTTCAGTGAGAATTTTTTTTTTTGCAGGAACTAGTAGCGACAAAAAATATTTTTGTCGCTAATAATCTTATTAGCGATGAAAATTTCTGTTTCGTCACAAATATTTTTTTCGTTCAGATTATTTGCGATGAAAATTTATTATTAGCGACTAAAATTTGCGTCGCTAATACCCCACGTCCCATCAACTTCCATCAGAAACTCATTTTTCTTCCTCATTTTCCTTCGGTAGTCCAGCTTCTTCTCCCCCTCCTGTGAGCTTCCTCATCCCCCCCCGACAGTCCGGCTTCTTCTCCCCCTTCGGCGAGCTTCCTCTCCCCCCGATGTCCCGCATGTCGTGCCTCTGGTTTCCTCCACCATCCTGATTTCCTCCACCATCGCCGGCGCCGACGAGGTGAGTCGACTTCATCTTTTTTTTTTTTGGGATGGGTTTAGGTCGGAGACAGGGATGGGGAACGGCCCGAGGCCGACGTGCCAAGGACGTGAAGGAAAAATTGCCTTTTTCCTCGTAGGCTCTTCCAGATCTAATGAGATTTGGGATGGAATATTTTAAAAAAAAATTATCCTACTTTATTTCAGATCTAAGGTCTATTAGATCTGATTCTTATTATCTGATATTTAATCTAAAATTAAATCTAAAACTTGAGGATTAGAGGAATACATCTAAGGTAACTAGATTACCCTGTAGATGATCGCAGCAACGCCCGAGGTTCTAAAATAGCCATGCAGTCGTCTGGCCTCTACCAATATCTACTCAAGCAGGATCTGGATCATCTTCTCCTCGTGAATCTTTACTCTAAAAATCAGATCTAGATCTGATCTACAAGATCTTCAAAAGATCTTCTGAAGCTGGAGCAGCAGCTTCTCGACAAATCCCTGCAGCCTTCTGATCAGGGAGCCACCACACCTTGGACAAGCACCAGATGGATGCCCAACCTCTTGGACATGAAGAGGGGAGGGAGAGGAGTAGAGGGGGCATAGAGAAGTGGAAGGGTTTCACATTTTTGCTGGGTATTGAGCAGAGTCTCTTAAACCCTAGGCACAGACAGGGTTTAAATAGACCCTGCTGTGCCATGCGGTGCCACATCATTCGATCAATCAAAAAATTCTAATTAATTCTAAAAAAAATTTAATTAGTGGAGTGATATCATCTGATCATATCAGATAAGAACCCCACCAAACTCTCCTACTGCTGGTGCCAACACTGGATAAACATAGTGAGATTGGCGCCCAACAGTTTGAGTCGATCAAGGCATAGAGTCCTCATCTCATGGGACTCTATCCTTATCCACTTGGGGTGCATGCCATTCTGATTATGGTGCCCACTTTGAGGGTAAAATTAGCAGGTGGACACTCTACAAAAATTCTCCAATGATCTCTTGCCAAGTAGCCTTCTGTCCAAGGTCCATGGGTCAACATTTGATCGATGTCCTAAAACAAAAATGGCAGGTGACAGGAATTAGCAAGTGTTATCTTAAATTCATCTCATGAATTAAGATAAGACTTTTCTAAGCTGGACTGGCTCCAGTCAGATTGAGAGAAACCTTCTCAAGGTTCTCTGGGTGAGTCAAATCACATTTGGCTTAGTCGAGATAGAAAAGATTACATGAGGAGAAAGTTAGGCTCAATCGTGTGCTAGCACGATTTCTTTGAACCTAATTGGATCTAATCCAAATCAATCGAACTGGACTAGCTCAATTGATGACATCCAGATCCTAACTCTTATTTGTGTGATCTAGTTAGGTTCATTTTTGTATGGTAATGAGACATGTCGTGATCTCATCATCGACATCATTGAAACTCCTTTCGATGGACCAGAACTCTTCTGATTCAGATAATTTAGAATGATCGATCATCAATATCATTCTAATTGCTCCCAAAATCTACCAATGACACCTAGCAGTATATGGTGGTAACCCATCAGAAATGAAGACGAACCTCTTGGTGCAGCTACCTGTGTGATTGAGTTCTTCTATCATGAGTTCGACTGAATTAGGGTTAAGGTGAACTCGTCAAACCCAACATCAGTCATATGAATCAATCGATTGATCCGAGTTTGATGTGAAACCCCAATGAAAAACTCTTTTCCATTATTTCACTCTGTCATGGCCATGGGCTTAAAGACCCAATCTTTCGATCATCATAGGACTACTCCTCTTATCTACCGAGGTTGATAGATCCCATCTTGGTGCAATCTGGTTCCTACAATGAATATGCTACAGCCAACATACACCTCAAGGTTTCGAATGGCTAGAAAATTGAGTTATGGTATAGTCAAACTATAACACACTTAAGATGAACTGTCGATGTACCTCAGGTCAAAGAACTAGACACATAGCTGCAGCATCGAGCTAGTCATCGATGAGAAGGTAGATTTCCTTATGACTGCTCGAGGTGGTCATGCTCAGTACTCTCATTCTCAATGAATATCTGTACTCTCACTCTGGTGTCTCCAAATCATAGACTCAAGACATATCTACCCTAAAAAAGCGATCGTACACCAACCTTCCAGATCGATCACCATCCTCGTGATGATCTTATGGTCAGGAGCTGTTTATGAGTTAGTTATGTAAATTCATGTCTTAAATTTTCAACTCTTGAAAATATGAATTAACATTCCTACTAACTCAAAGGATGTATCACAGACATAATGTACACAATGTGATAATAGAATAATCCTTTTATTCATTTATAGTTAAAATTATAAATTTGCCTTTACATTTGTACAGGAATGTGTCAGCCAATCTGGCATCTAGGGCACACATCTAACAAACTTCCACTTGACCTAATGCCAATTGACTACATATCTAAGTCCCATCTTCTTAAGGTGGGCTTCGATCTTCTGTTGGCCTAATGGTTTTGTCAGTGGGTCTACCACATTGTCTGTGGAGTCGACTCTCTTAACCTCGACATAACCCTTTTCAAGGTAATCATGGAACAGATGGAATCACCGCTCGATATGCCTGGACTTCTGGTGAGACCTTGGCTCCTTAGCTAAGACTATGGTGCCATTATTGTCACAGTAAAGAGGGATGGCATCCGATGACATCACTCCAAGTTCTGTGGCAAACTTTTTGTACCAGAATGCCTCCTTCGCAGCTTCTGATGCAGCAATATACTCTGCCTCCATGGTGGAATCAGCAATCACCGTCTGTTTGGAATTCTTCCAGCTAACTGCACCACCATTACAAATGAACAGACTCCCAGATGTCGACTTTCGATCATCTATATCAGATATAAAGTTTGAGTCTATAAATCTCTGAACCTGGAGTTCTCCATTCTCAAAGACTAGAAACATATCCTTAGTCCTTCTCAACTACTTAAGGATACATTTCACAGAAGTCCAGTGCTCTTCATCTGGATTTGAGTGATATCTGCTTGTGACACTCACAACATGGACTATATCAGATCGTGTACATAGCATGGCATACATGAGGCTTCCTATTGCCGAAGCATAAGGGATCTTGCTCATGCGTTCAATCTCCTCAGGTGTGCTAGGGCACATCTTCTTGGAGAGATGAATGCCATGTCTAAAAGGTACTAAACCTCTTTTAGAGTTTTTCATGTTAAATCTTTTTAGCACCTCCTCTATGTACATCTTCTGTGAAAGTCCTAGCATCCTATTTGGTCTATCTCTATAGACCTTAATACCCAGTATAAAGGATGCTTCTCCTAGATCTTTCATAGAGAACTCCTTAGACAACCATATTTTGATTGAGGTCAACATAGAAATATCATTTTCAATTAGGAGGATGTCATCAACATACAGTACGAGGAAGACAACTGCGCTCCCACTGACCTTTTTGAATACACATAGTTCCTCCTCGTTCTTGATGAAATCAAATATTTTGATCACATCATTGAAACGAGTATTCCAGCTCTGAGATGCTTGCTTAAGTCCATAAATGGACCTTTGCAGCTTGCAGACCTTGTGATCATCATCACTGAATGTGAAACCAAGCGGCTGTTTCATATAGATATCTTCCTCAAGATATCCATTTAAGAATGCCATTTTCACGTCCATCTGTCATATTTCATAATCAAAATAGGCTGCAACAGCAAGCAATGTGCAGATGGATTTTAGCATGGCTACGGGCGAGAAGGTATCCTGATAGTCAATGCCTTCACGCTGACTATAACCTTTCACTATGAGCCTAGGCTTGAATGTCTCCATATTTCCATCTGCACCTATCTTTCTCTTGAAGATCCATTTACACCTAATAGGTACAATACCTTCAGGTGGATCTACCAAGGTCCAGACTTAGTTTGAGTGCATCGAGTCAATTTCTGATCTCATTGCCTCTAACCATTTCTCGGAGTCGATATCTGATATCGCCTCATCATAGGTCTTGGGGTCATCACCATGAGCCCTATTTTTCATGAGGAATATTTCCTCTACATCCTCTTGTATGGTACCTAAGTACCTTTCAGGAGGATGGAAAATCCTAGTCGATCTACGAGGTGGAAGAAGTTGTGTTAGGACTGGTTCTAATTGATTGAGTTCCTCTGGTTCTTTAGCTCGTTGCTCTTGGGAGACATTCTCCTTGAGCTTAATTATTCTTCCGATGCCACTATCTTGAATAAACTATTTTTCAAAAAAAATAGTATATCGATTCACAATCATATTGTGGTCTTCTGATATATAAAAATAGTATCCTAATGACTCTTTAGGATATCCTATGATCGAGCTCTAAAAGACCTGAACTCTAACTTGTCCACCTGCTGTCTCTTGACATGAGCCGAACAACCCCAAATTCTGAGATGACTCAGACTTGGTTTCTTACCATGCCATATCTCATACGGTGTGGTAGGAACAGTTTTAGAAAAAATTCTATTCAATACATATATTGCTGTCATGAGACAATGTCCCCAAAGAAACTCAGGGAGGTCCGTGAAGCTCATCATGAAACGGACCATATCTAATAGGATCCAATTTTTTTATTTTGAAACCCCGTTGAGTTGTAGCATTCCAGGTGGAGTCCATTGAGAGACTATGCCATTGTCCTTAAGATAGTCTAGGAACTTTCGACTAAGGTATTCACCTCCTTGATCTGATCGAAGAACCTTAATGGGCTTTCCTGTTTGTTTTTCTACCTCATGCCTAAATTTTTTGAACTTTTCAAAGGCTTCAGACTTGTGTTTCATTAGAAACACATACTCGTACCTAGACATATCATCGATAAAGGTAATGAAGTAGACATAGTTGCCTCTAGCCGGCACATCAAATGGGCTGCACACATCCGTATGTACTAGGGCAAGTAGGTCTGTGGCCCTTTCCCCATGTCCCATAAAAGGGAGCTTGGTCATTTTGTCTTGAAGGCATGATTCACAAACTAGATATGACTCGAAAGTCAACAGACTCAATAGTCCAAATTTCTCCAATTTGTTAACCCTGTCTTCCGCTATATGATCTAGCCTTAGGTGCCACAGATACCTATCATTTAGACTATTTTTAGGCCTTTTAATTCTTATGACATTCATATTTTTCTCGATATTAAATACAGATACATCAATATGTAGCTGATAGAGATCATTAATAAGAAAACCATTTGTAACTTTATTATTTTCATAAAATATGTTACAATGGTCCTTATGAAAGCTAATCACATAGTCTTCTTATGCTAAACATGAAACAGAAATCAAATTTCTGCTTGCTACAGGCATATAATAACAGTCTCTAAGAACTAAATCTAATCCTAACGATAATTGCAGAGGATAGGTTTTCACGATCACAGCAGCAACTCTTGCTCCATTTCTAACACGTAGGATCATATCCCCCATCCCTCAGCCTCCTGCTCTCCTCAAGATCCTGCATAGAAGTGCACAAATGAGTACTAGAACCAGAGTCAAGCACCCAACTGGATGCAGAGGAAACCGTAAGATTAGATTCTATAACGAGCATTCCTCCAGAAGGATCATCCTTCTTGTTCTTCAGGGTGGTCAGGTACTGAGGACAGTTTCATTTCCAATAGCCGTCTGAATTGCAGTGGAAATATTTTTTCTTTTCAGCAGCCTTCTTCTTCGGTTCCGTCTTCTTCCTTTTTTCCATCCACATTCTGCTTCTTTGCAGATTTTTTCTTCTTTTCAAAAGACTTTTTCTTGAAAGAAGTCCGCTCCACAGTAAGGACTGAGCCTTTTGAACTCTTCAAAGAAAGCTTAGCCGTAACCAACATATTCATTAACTCAGTCAAGGTACACTGCATCTTATGCATATGGAAGTTCATGATGAACTGATCATATGCATCGGACAAGGACTGAAGGATCACATCAATCTGAAAATCCTTGTCTAAGATGATACCGAGCTTCTTAAGCTCCTCAAGGTCCTTGATCATTGTCAAACAATGATCTTGGACTGACTGCCCATCATGCATTTTAGCCTTAAAAAGTCTTTGGCAGACTTGATACTTGGCTGCGCAACTTTGTTCACCAAATAACTCTTGTAGGTGAGCCAACATTTGGAGGGTAGTCATAATATTCTCATGCTGGCGCTGCAAGTCATCAGACATTGCACCCAACATGTAGTACCTGGCTTTGTTATCTTCATCCGTCTACTTTTTCAGAGATGCTCTCTGTTCAGCAGTCGGACGTGCTGGCATGGCAGGTGGGTCCTGGTCCAAGACATGAGTCAGTTTTTCGAAATCCAGAATAATTTTGTAGTTCCTCAACCAGTCCTTGAAATTAGGTCTAGTCAATCTGTAGGTGTCTAGTATTTTAATCAGGGGGTTGGACGCAGATATATTTCTGTAGAGAGTCAAAAGTTTCTAGTTAGATTTTGTAATCAGACTTAACCAATTTATTTAGGGATTTTATTTTTAAACAAATTAGGCTCCCACTATTTTTTCAGATCCCTACACTCCCTAGGTAGAGATGTGAAAATCTTCGTGATTAATGATTTCTAGTGGATGGTACGGTCTCACCGACTGGCTCATCACCTCACCTAACAGTTATTGGTGATGGGTCAACCGATGAGTGGACAACTCTTGTCCAATGATTCTTGTTGGGTATAAAATACCCACAGTCAAAATCCTCGACGGAATCGACTTCGAGCAGCTCGGCTCCCCCCGGACTCCTACGGGAGCCGGGCTCTGCCTTCGACATCAACAGCAGCACGGCTCCGCCCGGACTCCTACGGGAGCCGGGCTCTGCCTTCGACTTCGAGCAGTTCGGCTCCGCCCGGACTCCTACGGGAGCCGGGCTCCGCCTTCGACATCAACAGCAGCACGGCTCCGCCCGGACTCCTACGGGAGCTGGGCTCCGCCTTCGACTTCGAGCAGCTCGGCTCCGCCCGGACTCCTACGGGAGCCGGGCTCCACCTTAGACTTCGAGCAGCTCGGCTCCACCCGGACTCCTACGGGAGCCGGGCTCCGCCTTCGACATCAACAGCAGCACGGCTCCGCCTGGACTCCTACGGGATCTGGGCTCCGCCTTCGACTTCGAGCAGCTCGGCTCCGCCCGGACTCCTACGGGAGCCGGGCTCCGCCTTCGACTTCGAGCAGCTCGGCTCCGCCCGGACTCCCACGGGAGCTGGGCTCCGCCTTTGACATCAACAGCAGCACGGCTCCGCCCGGACTCCTACGGGAGCCGGGCTCCGCCTTCGACTTCGAGCAGCTCGGCTCCGCCCGGACTCCTACGGGAGCCGGGCTCTGCCTACGACATCAACTGCAGCACAGTTTCGCCCGGACTCCTACGGGAGCCGGGCTCCGCTCTCAGTATCAGCTGCTGGTAAGCTCCGTCCGGACTCCTACAGGAGCCAGACTTCATCTTTAACTTTGATTGCAGAGGGCTCCGCCCGGACTCCTACGGGAGCCGGGTTTCGCTTTCAGTATCCACTGTAGGTAAGCTCCGTCCGGACTCCTACGGGAGCCGGACTCCACCCATGACCCCAACCGAAAGGAGGACCCCTCCCGGACTTCTACAGAGGCCGGACTTTGACTGCTGCCGAGCCTCGATCAACAGATCCGCGCCCCCTGGCGGATCACAATAACAACCATGATTCTGTTCCACTTCCTGTAGCGGATTCCGCGCGGCTCCATCACCCCCAGCGGTGGACTCATTACTCTCTGACAGGCTATGTCAACGGCCACGATTCTGCTCCGCTCCCTGCAGCAGGTGCTGCACGATTCCACTACTCGCTGACAACTAGCGGCAACGGACGCCGCTCCACTACCTGCAACAGGCCCTACGTGGCGGGCTATGACAATAGCCACGGGTCTACCCCACTACCCTTCGCAATAAATTCCCCTGACCATGGGCGGCCCACTACCAGACGGTTACAAATGTCGCCATCAATCCGTTGTCTCCTCCGCCTATAAAAGGGGGACCCAGATACGTTATTCTCTAAGCTCATTTTTTATCTCAAAACTCTCCTAAATTCTCCGTTCGAGCACTCCATTCTTGTTGAGGCAGAGAACTGACTTGAGCGTCGGAGGGTCTTGCCGGAGCAACCCCACCTCCGGTTTAGACTTCCCTTGCAGGTCCCGACGGCGACCGCGGCTTCCCCGACTCCAGCTTCTCCGGCGCAAGCAGATTTTTGCACCAACAGGATTGGCGCTAGAGGAAGGGGCCTGTGTCTTCGCAGTACCCTTGTTCTTAAAGGAGCGCTCAACGGACCCGCTTCCGACCATCTTTTCCGGCGCCCAATCCTCCTTCCCTCATCTGATGCCCTCTCACGAGGTCTCTGCACAACTACCTCCGGCTATGGCCGCCGATAAAGGGTGGCCGGATGACCGGTCTCCGCCGGATTCCGTCAACGTCATCTCGGGGGAATCCCGGCGGGAGGCAATTAGCACATCAGCTGCATCCCTCAAGCGGCAAAAAGTTGAAGAACCCATAGCCTTCACTGAAGAAGACGCCCAGGGAGTCCAATTCCCTCATAACGATGCGGTCGTAGTTTCCTTAAACATAGCGAATTACGACGTCCGTCGCGTTCTCGTCGACAACGGGAGTTCGGCCGACATCTTGTTCTACAACGCCTTTTCAAGAATGGCCACTCTTGGCGGTCATCTAAGGTCGATTTGCTCCCCCTTAATAGGGTTTACCGGTGACACCATTCCGACGGAAGGAATGATAGCTCTAACTGTGACCGCGGGTCAGCATCCAAAGCAGTCCAGAGCCCTGATGAATTTTCTGGTGGTAAAGGCGCCATCTGCCTACAATGCAATTCTTGGCCGACCCGGCCTCAATGCCCTCAGAGCTGTTGTTTCAACTTACCATTTGAAATTGAAGTTCCCCACCAACCAGGGGATCGGAGAAGTCCGAGGAGACCAAGCCCTGGCCAGGCATTGCTACAACATTGCCTTGCAAAGAAGCGATCAAGCGGACCCCTGTCCGGTCGATGGATTGGATGCTCGTGATGACCTCACTGAAGAGAGGGGCGGTCCAATTGAAGACCTAATACCAATCCCTCTGAATGATGGGAACGCAGAGCATGTGGTGTTAATTGGCTCCAACCTGGGGGAGGAGGTGCGGACGCGTCTTGTGGATTTCCTCCGAAGAAATGCGGACGTTTTCGCATGGGTCCCGACGGATATGCCGGAAATCAACACAGAAGTCATGGAACATCATCTGGCGGTCGACCCTAAACATCGGCCGACGAAAGAAAAAATCCAGAGTCATGCCCCGGAGAGGCAGAAGGCAATAGCCGAGGAAGTGGATAAGCTTCTCAAGGCCGGATTTATTAAGGAAGTCAATTATCCTGAGTGGATCTCCAATGTTGTTTTGGTCAAGAAAGCAAACGGCAAGTGGAGGATGTGTATCGACTTCAAAAAGCTGAATAAGGCTTATCCAAAGGACAGCTACCCCCTTCCCAGGATCGACCAACTGGTGGATGCTACCTCGGGCCATGAGCTCCTCACTTTTATGGACGCATTCTCCGGCTATAACCAGATTAGAATGGCATCGGAAGATGAAGAAAAGACAGCTTTTATCACTAATCGTGGCCTTTACTGCTACAGGGTTATGCCGTTCGGCCTCAGGAATGCGGGCGCAACCTATCAGCGACTGGTGAACAAAATCTTCAAGGAGCAGATCGGCCGAAACATGGAGGTTTACGTGGATGATATGCTCGTGAAAAGCAGGTCTTCCAGAAATCATGTCGCCGACCTCGAGGAAACCTTTGGCGCTCTTCGAAAGTACAGAATGAAGCTGAACCCGACTAAATACACTTTTGGGGTAACCTCAGGAAAGTTTCTGGGCTTCATGGTATCGGGGCACAGGATTGAGGCCAATCTAGAGAAAATTTGCGCCGTCCAAGAGATGACCGCCCCGAGGTCGATCAAGGAGGTTCAGTGCCTCACGGGAAGGATTGCGGCTCTTAATCGCTTTGTCGCGAGGTCGGCCGAACGATGTTTGCCCTTCTTTCGAACCCTCAAGCAGTCGAAGAACTTCTGTTGGACCTCCGAATGCCAACAGGCATTCAAAGAATTAAAAGGCTACCTTAGCTCACCCCCACTGTTGGCGAAGCCCGAACCTGGGGAGGAACTATTTTTGTACCTGACAGTCTCTCCCACAGCCCTCGCAGCTGTCCTTATCAAAGAAGAAATGAAAGTCCAGCGATCGGTCTACTACATTAGCCGCGCGTTGAGGGACGCCGAGACCAGGTATACTAAATTAGAAAAACTGACCTACGCCTTGTTGATTGCAGCTCGGAGACTCCGACCTTACTTTCAAGGGCACACGGTGATGCTACTCACCGATCAACCGATCAAGGCGGTTTTGTACCGAGCTGATACCTCTGGAAGAATGGCAAAATGGGCAATCGAGCTCACAGAATTCGACATCCACTACAAACCTAGACCAGCGATAAAGGCCCAAATATTGGCAGATTTTATAGTAGAGTGCACCATCCCAGAGGAGGCCGAACCTGAGCAAGGCAAAGTTGACGATCTGAAGACTCAACCGACCTCCCCCAACGAAGAAGCCAGTTCCTCCGATCGCTTTTGGACCCTCTATGTGGACGGATCTTCCAACATGGCAGGCGCAGGTGCAGGCCTGATCTTGGTCAGCCCGGAGGGAGTCGTCGCGGAGTACGCTCTGCGTTTCGAGTTCCCCGCAACAAACAATGGAGCGGAATATGAAGCTCTGATTGCAGGATTGAG